>NC_053151.1:1860000-1870000 GCF_016808335.1 Panicum virgatum
CAGAATTAAATTCAAGTAAACCATTAGTCAAATTAATTAAAAAGGACAAGAGTGTGTTATAGCGCAGCAACCTAGCACAACTAACCAAAATGCAACCCAAAGGATATAAATAAAGGATATAAAGTGGCTAGGAAATCCTTAAAGGCATACAGTATTAAAATGCAGTATGAAAACGTATTTAAAAGTGATGGGTTGTTCATGTTATACTTGCCTTCCTCGTACTGCTCCTGCTGCTGCTCAAAGTGCTCGGAAGACGGCTGCTCCTGGTACTGGTACTGGGGCTCCTCGGATGGATCAACGTCTACTCACGAACACATGGCCAAGACAACGCACAATAATAAGCATACAAGCAAACTCTAACAAAAACTAAAGAACAGTACATCAATACATGAAAACAGCACACTAAACTAGTTTAAAACTATTCTACGCGTCACAACGATCGCGTGGACATAAAGAACGCTAAAAACGGAGCTAAAACGCGTATTCTAGGCAAAAAACAAGGCTCAGGGGCTTATTTGTAAGAAAACTGAAGTTCCAGGGACTTTTCTGCTAAAACCGAGGGTCTAAACGCAATTAAACCTTAGTTTCAGGGGCTAACGCGTAAAACTGCCACGGGTGGACGGCGGGTTCAAAATTAAAGAAGCTCAGGGGGTCAAACGCTAAAAACAGGACCTCTGCGCAATTATTTTTGAATATCTCAGGACCGCGGGTTGAATCAGGGAAAAGCCAGGGGCTCTTTAGCAAAAAGTTTAGGCCGAACCGGTATCCACGCACGTGGGCCGCTGGATCTGGATCTAACGGCTCAGGGTGGCTCAGTCCTAGATCTAATCTAGGCCGTCCATTCGAGATCGGGCGGCTGGGGGGGTTTGGGCACGCGGGAGGCGGCGGCGCTGTCGCCGGAGCAGAGCTCCGCGGCGGGGGATCGCCGGCGCAAGCCAAACTCGGCCTCCCCGTGGAGGGTTCGAGCGGGGCTGGGGTCTACAAGCCTCTAGGCGACACGCGTAAGCCACTGGTGGGCTCAGGAAAGGGCTGCAACGGCCGGAGAGGATGGCCGGCGGTGACCGGCGGCTTGGGTTCGCCGGCGTACCGCGTTAGTGCGGTTCTGGCCCCATTTGGCTCGGGTTTTCGGCACTGGGAGCATCTACTAGGCACGGCTAAACTACACTGAGGCCTAGCTCGGGCTGCGGCACAGCAGAGCGGCGGTTCAGCCATGGCGCGGCGACGGCGGAGCGCCGGTGTGGATGTTCCGGCCCCGGAAGTGACCCTCTGGCCACGATATCGGGTGCAAAAGGAAGGGTAGGTCGAGGTGGGTCTCACCTAGGTCCGAATCGAGCGAAGATGGCGGGTCGGAGGCGCGACGGCGATGTCCGGCGGCGACGCACGGGCGGAGCTCGGGGTCCGGCCGCTGCTGGGCGTCTCCGGGTACTGGATGGCACGGCTCGACCCAAAGCGGTCCTGCGGAAAGGATACGGGGGTCAGGGGGGCCAAAGCATCACCGGCGGTGAGCAATTCGGCGAGGACAGAGCTCACCTGCGGCAGCGCAAGGCTTTCCTGGCGGTGGAGCAGAGCGGGGGCGCTAGGGTTTGGGTGGCGGCGGGGTGGAGTTGAGGACGCAGGGGCCCGGGTGGGGGCTAATTAAAGGGGGCCCCTGGGATTTCGTCGTGCGAGCCCGGGCGGAGTCGCGGCGGAGATCGCGGGGCAGCCGTTGCTGCGCTGTGCGGAGGTGGAGGGGACGGAGCTGACTGGTGGGCCCTGCTGGCAGCGACGGGGAGAGGGGCAACGCGCGGCTGAGAGCGGGCGCTGGCTGGTGGGGTCGGGCTGTCAGGCGGTGCGGGGCGACTTGGGTGCTGGGCGAGCGGGCCTGCGCGGGATGGGCCGTGCGGAGCTGGGCCAGGCCGGAGGTGGTGGGCCGAGCGCGAAAGTGGAGCCGTGGGACCGGGCTGGGCCCGCGGGAAGAGGGAGAGGGAAGAGAAGTGGGCCGGGGAGAGGCTGGGTCGGGCTGGGAAATTGGGTTTGGGTTTGCTTTGGGTTTTTCCTTTTCTATTTCTATTTCTATTCTATGTCTGACTCAAGCTCAACTATTTGAATTCAAAATAAATTTTGAATTCAAACCCCTATGAAATCAAACAATTAAAACAATGCATCAGCATGAATGCATTAACAAAGTTAAACCTAAGAAAATTTTTAATTACTTGTGAAACAAAAGCTAGATTAAATGCAAGTCTAACACAATAAACCTTAGAAATTTAAATAAAGCCAATTAAATTTATTAATAAATGCTGAAATTTAAATTAGGGTGTTACATACCCTACCCCCTTAAAGAAATCTCGTCCTCGAGATTTAGCTGGGCTGGCTAGCAAAGAGATCTGGATATGTCTTTCTCAACTCATCTTCTCGCTCCCAAGTAGCCTCAGCTTCACTATGATGGCTCCACTGAACTCTGCACATCTTAATGCGCTTGTTCCGAGTAATCCTCTCTGATGTCTCCAGAATCTGCACCGGATGCTCAGTATAAGTCAGATCCTCCTGCACATCGACTCCATCCAGGGGTGCCTGCTCCTCGGGTACTCGCAAACACCTCTTCAGCTGAGATATATGGAAGACATCATGAACTCCCGAGAGACTGAGCGGTAACTCTAGGCGATAAGCAACTTCGCCTTTCCGCTCTAGCACCTTGAATGGCCCCACATACCGAGGTGCTAACTTCCCTTTGACATTGAATCTGCGGATTCCTCTCATCGGAGACACCTTCAGGTATACATAATCACCGACACTGAAAGTCAGGTCTCTCCGTTTGCCATCAGCATAGCTCTTCTGCCTGCTCTGTGCAATCCTCAGATTTTCTCGCACAGCCTGAACCATCTACTCTGCATCATCTATGATCTCAGGGCCAAAGAGCTGCTTCTCACCAATCTGATCCCAATAGAGAGGAGTCCTGCACTTTCTGCCATACAATGCCTCAAAGGGAGACTTCTTCAGACTGGCCTGATAGCTGTTGTTATATGAAAACTCAGCATACGACAGGCACTTATCCCAACTGGTACCATACTGAATAGCACAAGCTCTCAGCATATCCTCCAACACTTGGTTGGTTCTCTCTGTCTGCCCATCTGTCTGAGGGTGATAAGCCGTACTGAAACGCAGCTTCGTATCCAGCGAATCATGGAGCTGCTCCCAGAACCGAGAAGTGAACTGAGACCCTCTGTCAGATATGATCTTCTTGGGCACACCATGTAAGCAGACAATCCGAGAGATGTACAACTCTGCAAGTCTAGCACCGGAGTAAGTAGTGTTCACCGGAATGAAGTGAGCAACCTTCGTCAATCGATCCACTACTACCCAAATAGAGTTGTACCCTTTCTGAGTACGAGGCAATCCAACAATGAAGTCCATAGTGATTTCCTCCCATTTCCACTCTGGAATCTTCAAAGGCTGCAATAGACCTGCTGGCCTCTGATGCTCAGCCTTGACACGCTGGCAGGTATCACAAATAGCCACATACTCTGCCACTGAACGCTTCATCCCATACCACCAGAAACGTTCCTTCAGATCATAGTACATCTTCGTGCTGCCCGGATGAATAGAGTATGCTGTATCATGGGCCTCACTCAGAATCAACTTCCGGAGGTCCTTCACATCTGGCACACAGATCCGGTTCTTGTACCACAAGGTACCCTGATCATCCTCTCTGAAATGTGGGGCCTTGCCCTTCTTGAGCAACTCACGGATCTCCTGCAGCTTCTCATCATCTTTCTGATGCTGCCTGATCTCTGACTCTAGAGTCGGTACTGCCTCAAATGCTACACTGGAAGTATGATGCAAGAAGCCCAGACTCAACTGCTCGAACTCCTCGCATAACTCTGGAGGCATCTGGAAAGCCACGGCCATGTTGACATAACTTCTTCTGCTCAGAGCATCTGCTACAACATTGGCCTTGCCCGGATGATAGTGAATCTCCAGATCATAATCCTTGACCAACTCTAGCCATCTTCTCTGCCGCATGTTCAGCTCATTCTGCGTGAAAATGTACTTGAGGCTCTTGTGATCAGTGTAGATATCACACCGCTGCCCATACAAGTAATGCCTCCAAATCTTCAGAGCATGCACAACTGCGGCTAACTCAAGATCATGAGTGGGATAGTTCAGCTCATGCCGGCGAAGCTGCCGTGAAGCATAAGCAATCACTCTGCCCTCCTGCATCAGAACACACCCAAGACCATCCTTCGAAGCATCACAATATACCGTGAACCTCTTCGTCTGGTCTGGTAGAGTCAGGACTGGCGCCGTAGTCAACCTCTTCTTTAGCTCATCAAAGGCCATCTGATGCTCATCAGTCCATACGAAAGCCACATTTTTCTCCAGCAAAGAAGTCAAAGGCTTCGCGATCTTGGAGAAATTCTCAATGAACCTCCGATAATATCCAGCTAAGCCCAAGAAAGACCTGACTTCCTTTACTGTCTGCGGTGTCTCCCACTCGAGCACATCCTTCACCTTACTCGGATCAACAGCAATGCCTCCCTGAGAGATGACATGACCGAGGAATGGAACCTCGTCAATCCAGAACTCGCACTTGCTGAACTTGGCATACAGCTGATGCTCTCTCAATCTCTGCAATACGAGTCTCAGATGCTCCTCATGCTCTTCTTCTGTCTTGGAGAAGATCAGAATATCATCAATAAAGATCACCACGAAAACATCCAGATAATCCATGAAGACCATGTTCATCAGATGCATGAAGAAAGCCGGGGCATTAGTCAAGCCGAAGGACATGACTGTATACTCATATAGCCCGTACTTGCAGGTGAATGCCGTCTTCGGAATATCCCCAGGACGGATCCTCAGCTGAAAATAACCCGAACGAAGATCAATCTTCGAGAATATACGAGCACCTCGAAGCAGATCGAAGAGATCCTCAATACGGGGCAGTGGATGCTTGTTCTTGATAGTGACTGCATTCAGCTCCCGATAATCCACACACATCCTCTTCGAGCCATCCTTCTTATCTACTAGCAGCAATGGAAAAGCCCAAGGAGAGAAGCTGCGACGGATATAGCCCTTGGCTAGCAACTCATCAATAGTCTTCTTAACTTCTTCATGCTCTATAGGTGCCATACGGTAGGGCCGCTTTGCAATAGGAGCTGTGCCAGGCAAGAGATCAATACAAAACTCAATGGCGCGTTCAGGCGGCATACCTGGCAAATCATCCGGAAAGACATCCGGGAATTCAGACACCACGCGAATACCGTCTGTGGGCCTAGCCTCCATCTGATGAAGAAATCCAGAAGGCTCTACTGCACTGATAACAACCTCTTGGCCACTGGAAGCTGATAGCAAGACTGTCCTCTGAGCATAATCTATCCGAACTCCCCATTTGGCCAGAGTCTCCATTCCCAGAATGACATCAATGCCCTTGGTGTCTAGCACCATCAGATCAGTACAGAACTCTACTCCCCTAAAAGAAACACTGACTCTCGGGCAGTAAGTGTGAGACCTCAACTGTCCTCCCGGTGAAGATACTAACAGGCACCTCTTTAATGTGCTAGTATGAATACCATGATGCTCGACAAAAGACTGAGTAATGAAGGAATGCGTAGCACCAGTATCAAAAAGCACTGTAGCTGGATATGAATTAACCATGAACGTACCAATAACCACGTTGGGAGCCTCGGCCGCTGACTCGGCCGTCACGTGGTTCACTCTGCCCTGAAGTGGCGCCCTGGGCTGAGCTGGGCGCCCCTGCTGTCCCGCCTGCGCCTTCCGGGGGCAAGCATTGGCGTAGTGCCCCGGCTGGCCGCAGTGAAAGCAGGTGCGAGGAGGTCCCTGAGCCTGCTGTCCGGTAGGAGCTGCCGGACGTGGAGCCTGCGGTGCCGGTGGAGCACGAGCCGGAGGTGCCGGTAACCTCGGGCCCTGACCTGCCTGCTGCTGTCGAGGCGGGTACTGCTGCGGCCTCGGCTGGTACTGCTGGGGAGGCCGGTACTGCTGCTGGTACTGCTGGGGCTGCTGGAGTCGAGGGCGAGTGTTGCTGCCGGAAGCAACGGGGACAATCTTCCTCTTCTTGTCCTCCATCTCCAGGTGCTTGCGCTCAGTGTTGAGTGCGCTGTCAACCAGATGGTTGAAGTCGTCGAAGCGGAGGTTGAGCAGCGCGTACTAGAGGTAGTCCTCAAGACCCTCCATGAAGTGCTCCTGCTTCTTGCGGTCATCCGCAACCTCGGCAGGGGCGTAGCGTGCCAGCTGAAGAAAGCGATCACAATACTCCATGACCGACATAGTCCCCTGAATTCACAAGGACAGATAGATATCGGAAGATTAACTCAAGATTCATAAGGATAGAACAAGGGGCATAGCTCAAAAGAAACCGCTGAATGATTATATTTAAGATTACCTGCTTCAGTGCAAGGAACTGCTTCTGCTTCATCTTCATAACGCCCGCGGGGACGTTGTGGCTACGGAAACGCTCCCTGAACTGGAGCCAGGTGAGAGCCTCGCGGTCGTGAACTGGGTGGGACTCCCACCAGTCCAAAGCTGCCCCTCGCAGCTGTCCTGCTGCGTACAAGACGCGCTCACGATCATCGCACTGGGCGATGTCCAGCTGACGCTCCACTGCACGGAGCCAGTCGTCGGCCTGAAGAGGGTCGGACGTGTGAGAGAACGTCGGCGGGTGACCCCTCAGGAACTCAGCACGCCTGTCGCGAGGCTGTGGCGGTGGAGGAGGCGGAGGCTGAGTGTGAGCCTGCTGAAGAGCCTGAACCGTGTTGTTCAGGGTAGCCATCATCTGCATCTGGAGCTGGAAGTACTGCTCCGGAGTCAAAGGCGGAGGCATCGGGATCCCGGTACCCTGGTTGTTCTGACCCTGCTGCTGGCCAGAACCGGAACCGGTGCTCCTGGTGTTTACCATCTGATTTGAACAAAAGATTTCACGAGTAAGGATATTGTAGGAATAAATTCAGATGGATATGATAACTCTTTGCGGAAAAAGACTCAGCCATGATAAAGTAGACATAATAGAGTGGACTGTTTTACACCCAACGATCTAACTCATTTTATTAATTAGTTAACTTTAACATCTGAGTGATTTTCTTTAAACAAATTTAAACTACTAAGCTATGCAATCAGTCAAAAATCCAAATCAACCATGTAGCATAATAACAAGCAGACAATTTTCACAACTTAGCCGAGTTTAACACACGACTCGACTAACACAACGCGTCGCAGAGCGTGCTATCGTATTATTATAAAAGGGTCACCTAGCTTACTCATGGTGGTCAGACGACTGATTCAGGCCAAAATCTACGAAAACTATTCTTGAGAGAGAAATCAAGGCAAGAAGGGTAAAAGTCATAGAAGTCAAGGGGTATAATAGTAAAATAGTTTCAGCAGACAAGGATTGGAGAGAAGAAGTCCTAAAACTCGACCAGTTCTATCTAGGCTTCGTCCTACAGTCGATACGGCTCTGATACCACTCTGTAACACCCGGTTTATAAAAGAACATAAACCGAGCAATCATGTACGTGCCAGGATCAAGTCACACGTATATACAACAGAATGAACAGTATATCATAGCACATATCACGTAAAAAGATATAATAAAGCGAATACGAATGTTATTTATTACATTAATGACAAAAATGTCTGATACAGCGGAAGCGAAGTACAAAATACGATAAAAGCTCTCCGAAGCTGAAGCAGGGCGCCACAGGGACGTCGACTGGGAGACGAACACCTAGAAGTCCTCGTAGTCCTGGTAGCGCTGAGCGAACTCCCTCGAGTCGGCAGGAACTGAGCAGCAGTAGCATAGCCAAGAGGAAAAAGTAGAGAAGAGGCAAGAGTGAGTACACAACTTGTACTCAACAAGTATAACACAAACTATGAGGCTCTAGGCTGGCTGACTCAACTGCATTAGCTTTTAAGTGTTGGCAAAATTTTATTAAAGCTATTCACTACGAGTTGATGAATTACCCTTAACCCAGTTACATAGTTATTAATCAAGTTTAATCATGTATCTACTGAAAAACCAAACCAAAACCAAGCCACCAAGGTAAACCCCGAGAAGCACCTCCCTCGTCGGAAGGAGATAACTTCACTAATCAAAAGGAGGATCTGGGCCGCTCATAACCGTGAGCACGGCTAGTATACCAGTTTTACACTCTGCAGAGGTTGCACATCTTTACCCACAAGTCGTGAGCTACGCCAGGGGTTCATCACACTTCCTTAGGTGAGATGACTAGCGACTCACTACGAGGCCGTTACAAAGAATCTCGTTGGTAAGGCGTAACCGCGAGAGATAGGTCAGCGACGATGGGGCCCACCTCACGGGGGTACAAGCACAGGAGCGCAATCCAAGCACAGACCAGCCGGAGGAGCAGGGACCATTGAAGCTTACTACTCTTGCCCCGCAGGTAAGTTACTCCAAACCAAAAAGACCTAATTAATAAGCCAAGTCTATCCCATTCTAGCCTTGTGGTAGCGCTGTTGTCCCAGGTTGTCGCTCTATGAACCGGTCCTTATGGAGAGTGGCCAACCAAGCACTAAGCACCGTGCTGGCCCCCTAAACCATGTTTCTACAAAAACATCTTTTAATGAGACGTGAGCCACTCAAGTCACACAGAGTGCCACTCTCAGAATTAAATTCAAGTAAACCATTAGTCAAATTAATTAAAAAGGACAAGAGTGTGTTATAGCGCAGCAACCTAGCACAACTAACCAAAATGCAACCCAAAGGATATAAATAAAGGATATAAAGTGGCTAGGAAATCCTTAAAGGCATACAGTATTAAAATGCAGTATGAAAACGTATTTAAAAGTGATGGGTTGTTCATGTTATACTTGCCTTCCTCGTACTGCTCCTGCTGCTGCTCAAAGTGCTCGGAAGACGGCTGCTCCTGGTACTGGTACTGGGGCTCCTCGGATGGATCAACGTCTACTCACGAACACATGGCCAAGACAACGCACAATAATAAGCATACAAGCAAACTCTAACAAAAACTAAAGAACAGTACATCAATACATGAAAACAGCACACTAAACTAGTTTAAAACTATTCTACGCGTCACAACGATCGCGTGGACATAAAGAACGCTAAAAACGGAGCTAAAACGCGTATTCTAGGCCAAAAACAAGGCTCAGGGGCTTATTTGTAAGAAAACTGAAGTTCCAGGGACTTTTCTGCTAAAACCGAGGGTCTAAACGCAATTAAACCTTAGTTTCAGGGGCTAACGCGTAAAACTACCACAGGTGGACGGCGGGTTCAAAATTAAAGAAGCTCAGGGGGTCAAACGCTAAAAACAGGACCTCTGCGCAATTATTTTTGAATATCTCAGGACCGCGGGTTGAATCAGGGAAAAGCCAGGGGCTCTTTAGCAAAAAGTTTAGGCCGAACCGGTATCCACGCACGTGGGCCGCTGGATCTGGATCTAACGGCTCAGGGTGGCTTAGTCCTAGATCTAATCTAGGCCGTCCATTCGAGATCGGGCGGCTGGGGGGTTTGGGCACGCGGGAGGCGGCGGCGCTGTCGCCGGAGCAGAGCTCCGCGGCGGGGGATCGCCGGCGCAAGCCAAACTCGGCCTCCCCGTGGAGGGTTCGAGCGGGGCTGGGGTCTAGAAGCCTCTAGGCGACACGCGTAAGCCACTGGTGGGCTCAGGAAAGGGCTGCAACGGCCGGAGAGGATGGCCGGCGGTGACCGGCGGCTTGGGTTCGCCGGCGTACCGCGTTAGTGCGGTTCCGGCCCCATTTGGCTCGGGTTTTCGGCACTGGGAGCATCTACTAGGCACGGCTAAACTACACTGAGGCCTAGCTCGGGCTGCGGCACAGCAGAGCGGCGGTTCAGCCATGGCGCGGCGGCGGCGGAGCGCCGGTGTGGATGTTCCGGCCCCGGAAATGACCCTCTGGCCACGATATCGGGTGCAAAAGGAAGGGTAGGTCGAGGTGGGTCTCACCTAGGTCCGAATCGAGCGAAGATGGCGGGTCGGAGGTGCGACGGCGATGTCCGGCGGCGACGCACGGG
>NC_053151.1:1900316-1965666 GCF_016808335.1 Panicum virgatum
ACTTTGGAGGTTGACAAAGTGTTGTATCCATAGGTGCCTTAAGAGGCGGAGTATTCTTGAGTAAGCGAGTAGCATGGTTCTTATTCAGACTCTAGTGCTGACCGGTTAGGATTGAATCCCATAGGATTAACCAAGTGGGAAAAGCACTTTTTCAAAAAGATAATTAGGCCATAGCCTGATGCAATTTTCCTTTGGAAGGAAATGTTTGGGTTAGAGCAGTGCTCATACTAACTTGGTTCCAAGCAGAAGGAGACTCTCGACAACTACGAAGCACCAAGAAAGAATGAAACACCTTATGAACTTGGTGACCTGAGTAGACAGAAGGATTTTGAATAGGTACTTGGGGCAGCAAGTTCTTAGTGTAACATCCTCCGTGGTCCAAGCAAGTGGGAGACTTACATCGAGTACTTGGAGAACCTAGAGCTTGATTTTCGCTCCTTGAACTTTTGGAGTAATTTTCAAAGTTGACCGGTTAGGATAGACCTCACTTGGTCACCCAAGTGGGAAAGTTTTTAAGAAAATATCCACAAAACTACTCGAGCGCCAGCGGCTAGGGTGTCCTAAACAAGGACTGGAGTAATTCCTAAGATAGATTTGTTAGGATGAACTCCGGCGGTTATCCAAGATGAAACCATCTTAAAATATCTAAGACCTAGTCGAGCTAGCGAGTAGGGTGTCCTAAACAAGGACTGAAGTAATTTCTAAGATAGATCTGTTTGGATGAACCCCATCGGGTTACCCAAGATGAAACCATCTTAAAAATATCCAAAACCTACTCGAGCTAGCGAGTAGGGCGTCCTAACCAAGGACTGGAGTAATTCCTAAGATAGATCTGTTAGGATGAACCCGTCGGTTATCCAAGATGAAACCATCTTAAGAATATCCAAAACCTATTCGAGCCAGTGAGTAGGGTATCCTAACCAAGGACTGGAGTAATTTTAAGATAGATCTATTAGGATGAACCCCGTCGGGTTACCCAAGATGAAACCATCTTAAAAAATCCAAAACCTACTCGAGCTAGCGAGTAGGGTGTATCCAAGGACTGGAGTAATTCCTAAGATAGATCTATTAGGATGAACCCGTCGGGTTATCCAAGATGAAACCATCTTAAAAATATCCAAAACCTACTCGAGCTATGAAAGGACCGTGATGTCGCCTAGAGGGGGGTGAATAGGCGAACCTACAAATTTTCACTCAAACACAGCGGATAAAATTCACTGTCTGCCAAACCCGGAACTTCCGGATTTGGAAACCCGGAACCTCCGGGTTTGCCTGACCAGAAACACTGAAAACTGAGTAGAAGCTTTAATCTTCAATAATCTCTCCCCCCTTTGTCATCTATCACCAAGAAGGCATGAGGGGAGTCTTTCTGGGGCTTCTACTACTGATCATCATCCTCATCGTCTTGTCTTTCATCTTGCCTACTCGAACCTTGGCCGGGATCACCAACATGTTGATCAAACATCCAAGATCCAAAGGCATTGAACCCATAAGATGGAGGTGGTGGTGGAAACTGAGTAGGGTTGACAAGGGATGTGGTGCCACTACCAGAGCTGCCCCAATAATCTTCTTGCTGATATCTAGCATTCATTTGCTCCATAGATTCAGGCTCACTTTGCTGTCCTTCTGAGCCAATGGGTGAGGGAGGATCATTGGGCAACATGGCTTCTTGCAATTTTTTAGCCTCAAAGTGTCTTTCTTCCTCCTTTCCCTCTCCTTGTGCACCACATCATTTGTGGACTTGCACATCCCAAAATCATGTTGAACATCTTTCAATTGGAGAGGGAGGCTTTTCCCAATTTTGAGATCTAGAGCCACCACGCCTAGAATAGGAGCGAGTAGGAACATGTGGTGCACTAGGAGCATGTGTAGGAGCATGTGGGACTGTATCACCATCACCTGGAGTTGCATCTTGCTCTCTAGATGCAATAATTTCAGCAAGAGTGGGTCCGGGGTGTGAGTCCATCTTGACATCAACAGGAGGATGTTTATAATCACTCAAATCTTTTGTTGGTCTTTTGATCAATCATGAACATGAGATAAGCTCCAAAACCACAGCACTTTTGAGGTGATTCAATATGGACTTGATTTCCTCCCAAATGTAATCAAACACACTAACTCTGGCTCACTAGGAGTTAAAGCATATAGCAAATTCTTTCCATATGACGATATATTGTGAGCATCACCCTCTCTTGGAGCAAGTGTCTTCCTAAAAAACTTGTTAAGATATGCATAAAATGGAATTAGTCCTTTAGGCCCCCAAACTCTGACTCCCTGCCAGGTAAGTACATGCTTTCATTTCCTCTTTGGGAAGAGGAGAGCTAAGGTGAAGTCTAACTCTTTCTGCATCAGCTCTCCCAAATCCAAACATGAATGCAAACTCAGCATAATTAATTTTATACCATTTTCCTCTGTCATCCAATGGACCCATCTCATATCATCATGTGTTTCAAAAAAGCAAGTGGCATAGAATTGGGCAATCACTTCTATATTCCAATCATATTGAAATGCCATGATTTTGTATATGTGCTTAGCCTTGCATGCACTAATGATCTCATTAAAGATTGGATCTCCCATGCTTTCAAGTTTTGGCCAATTCATAAATTGAGAGCGTGCCACTTTGTATTTCTTGCTAAGAATTGCACTCACATAGAAGTCTTGATGAAACTTGGTTTGAAATCTATAATCAACACTTCTTCCTTTCTTAGCACGCAAAGGATTCTTCAATCTTTCTTTTCTTACTTTGTCTGTCATTCCCCTCTTCATGTAATCAGTCATGATATAGTCATGGGGAACACTTGGCTTTCTCATCATGACTCCAGTCACAAAGAGTGGCTGACCGGACTGCTGTTGCTGCCTCTCTTCTTTCCTCTTCTTCATCGGGTTGAGCACTACCACTGCCAACTCCATGGCCACCACTGCTGCTGCTGCTCCTCATTGCCTACCACTTCTTTTGTTCCATGGGGAGGTGATTCATGATAATTTGGATCACTCTCCTCCCCATCATCACTAGAGGTATTGTTTTCCTCCTGAATTTCTGGCTCATCTGCAATGTGCAAGGTGCCTCTGGAAAGTTGCCTCATGGATCTTCTTGTCCCAATGGGAACATTAGGATTTTTGCTTCTTCTCTCAAAACAAATCTTTCCTCATCTGAAATTATCTGTGAAAACAAGGAGGAACCTTGAATTTAGGACTGGAATGATTTTGAGTGAAAGAAACCGATAATTTGGAAGATCAGAGCTGGATTCCAGTTTTCTGGTAAATCCGGAACTTCCGGATTTGAAACCCGGAACTTCCGGGTTTGCCCAGAAAACCCTAACTACGAGCATCAACAGAATCGACCATGGAAACATGATTCTTTTGCTAGGGATATCATATATGGTCTAAATGTAGGTGTTCTACCAAAGGAATCGAACAGATCAATCCTAGGTAAAGAGATCGAGCAAAAGAAATGATTTTGTACCGTTGCTCATGGTGAGAAGGGTTTGAAATCGATTCCGGAGGGTGGATCCGGAACCTCTGGATTGAATCACCAAGAGCCCACCTTTGCCCCTTAAAAACCTTGGTCAAATCCTTGAATCGCCACAAAATCGCCTGTCACGAACAGGGAAGTGTCGGGCAGTGTGTGAGAGAGTGAATGAGGGGTGAAAGGGTAAGTCATGGGCTAAATAGTGATATAACAGTTGAAATCCGGAACTTCCGGATTTAAAAACCGGAACTTTCGGTTTTTACAAAACCCCTCTGACTTGACTTGATTTTTGAGTGTATTTGCCCGAGATAAAAGTAAGTTCCAACTTCTTGAACATCCATAATAATTTTGGAACTTTATAGCCATGGAAATTTCCCAGAATTTTTGAGGTGAATTTTTTACCCACTTGAATCCGGAACTTCCGGGTTGTAAACTCGGAACTTCCGGGTTTACTGTTCCTGGGTAAACTCCAGAGAATCCGGGATAAATGCCAGAGTATCCGGGTCACCCCACAGAATCCGGGCTGGAACCCAGAGAATCTGGACTATTCTCAGAATTGGGCAAAATATCTCAAAAGTGTTGATAGAGTTTGATTTCTAGATGAGAGGGCCATGACAAGAGAAAAATTGATATTTTGGTTCCTTTGTCTTAGATATCCATTTTGAACTAGGGAACCTAGGCTTGAATTTGATGAGAGATACCATTCCAAAGAATATACACCTTGAGATGAGATTGGAATAGATCCTATGGACTTGAGAGAGTCTTGTTGCTTTGTGGTTAGCCAACAATCAAGCAAGTGTAACTATATCCACAAGGCAACTTGACATGGTCACAAAGACCAAGAACCAAAAGTTTCCAAACAGCATACAGCCTAGCATACTAGTTGGGGTTTTCGAAAATCTACCTATAACATTCATGTATCTAGTAACTCAAGTTAAGTAACGTTCTTAACATATTGGCTCATACCTCACAAAACCAATTTAGTTCTTTTGACACTAAGTCAATTTCAAAAGAAAGTATCAACCAATATCTAAAGTTACACTAAATGACTTTGAATACTTGATACACAACATGCACACACTAGCATGTAGAGGGCCTAGATGCAAAACATAAATACTTGACCCTAATAAAACATACCTTGGCCCTATAGGTTCCATGTCCTTCATAAGAGAAGGATCTCACATACAGGGCTTGCACATAATCATTAAATACATAACTTGAACTCTTTTCTTTCGATTTAAACATGAAAAGCTCAGAAGCCCAAGTAAATCACATTAGTAGTACAAGCCATAGCTTTGTGCTTGATGATTCTTTAAATGTGGAAGGCAATGAATCGTCAAGCAGTAAAGCCTTATAACATGGACTAAGTTTTCTCAGAGTGAATAATGCACACATATATATGTAGGCAAGTATCTGTGCATCTTTTGATCGATTAAGACCAGATGAGGAACTTAAGGCCATATTATAGAGAGCAGCCACACAAAGTGATAATCAATCCAATTTTGAGTTTAGATACACCTTTTTCAAGTTGGAATGGTGACCTTGAAGTCAAGTGGCATACCCATAGTGAAGAATATTTCCCTTGTGATCATGTATATGTTTTCTACACAACATGAAGCCTTGAAAGCGAGATTAGTAGCTCGACACAAAATGTGAATTAATCTCCCCCTAAATAAGTGCATCAAGGATAGGATTCTTGAAATATGCACTTGTGATCGATAAAGACACTTGAGGAGACTCATTTCATATCTTGGTCGGATTTAATCAAAGATTGTATATAAAACATTGAGTAAGTCAAGAATGAGCTCACAGTCCTAAGAGTCAGGTCAAGACAACTGTCTTTCTGCAGATATTCTTCGACTGTGATTTCTTTGGAAATCCGGAACTTCCGGGTTGCAAAATCCGGAACTTCCGGGTTTACCAGACTTTCTTGACTGAGGGTAATCCATGAATTCTTGATCTTTCTTAAATCTTTAATACTTGTAGATGCTCCTGTAATGTTACTAAAGCACTAGCTCCACCAAAGAGCTTGTTAAGAGCATCACAAATGATAATTGCATATATTTTACAAATTAACAAAATGAACTAATCAAACCCTTTTATTTTGAAATTACAAAGCAATCTCAAATTTAAGAACTTGATTAGCACAAGAAAGAGGTACGTGTTACCGGAGATGCATTGGAATGACGGATCGGTTTGAGTTCAACTTGGCGATTTTCTAGATTAATTTTGGATAATGATATTGAGGTAAAGCTCTTCTCATGTTCGCCAAGTCCACAATGCATCTCTGAGTACCTGCTAATTCTTTCAAGCACATTTTGGTACCCAAGCCACGTTGGGTCCATGAAGGTTAGTCAACAAAGATTTGGGGACCCAAATGGCTTTTGAGCGAGTAGTTGATGAACTCATCATCCTACCAGCACCAAAACCATTTGAAGGTCTCCCTATAGCACAAAGGTACATTGTTGATCAAGTTTGGCTTAGGAGAGTTACCGTTTGGACAATCCTTACCAAGATGTCCTTTTCTCTGACATGTATAGCAAACTTTGTGCTTGATGTTGCTTGATGGATTGTTCTTATAGCCTTTAACTACTTTCCTCTCCAAGTACTTTTCTTGAGCTCTCTTGAAACCTTTGTTTGCCCTGAAGTGCCGTTGTGATTTCAAAACCGGAACTTCCGGGTTGAACAATCCGGAACTTCCGGGTTTGCTTGACTTGTCTGGGCAAGTTGCAATTCTGTGTCCCATTTGCAGCAGCCAAAACATCTTCTTTTGGCAAGGCTTCTTTGTCTCTTAGAGAGGGTCTACTGGCCTTCTATCTTGATTGAGCACACTGAGGCATAATGTCCCATGTTGGAGCATTTGTAGCACTTAATATGATCCATATTTTTCTTCCTTGCTTGAGACTTGCTCTCCTTTGACTTGTGTATAAGTTTGCATGAGTTTTGCACGGTGGACCCCTTCTCAAGCTTCTTCACCATGGTTTCACGGTTATCTTGAGAAGGTTGCACAACACTCTTGCCTTTTAATTTTGACAAGTCTAGTGAGAGCCTCTCAACCTTTGTTTGAGCACTTCATTTTCTAGGGCGAGATCATCATTGCAATCTTCCACAATTACTTGCTCATACCAAGATTGTTTCTCTTTGTTCTCATTTTGTGAGCAAGTGTTGTCAATTTGCTTGCATGATTTCACCATTGCAACTATGACCTCATGAGCAACTTCTAGATTGACGAATGAATCCACAAGTTGGTCATTGGAGCACTTGAGTTTCTGATGCTGATTTTGAAGGTCCATATGCTTGCTAGTAAGCTTATCCAATTCAGTCTTGAGAGCATGATTTCTCTCTTCTACTAGAGCAAGACATTTGATTTCATCATCCTTTTTATTGAGAACCTTCTTTTGTTTCTTTATTTCTTGATCTTGCTTCACCACCTTTTTCATCAGCCCAAAGATTGTTTCTCTGCTCTTCTTGCTTATTTTTCTAAGTTCAAGCATTAGCTCCTCGTCATCATCATCACTATCACAATCACTACCACTATCAATATATGAATCTGAATTGTCTTTAGCTATGGCCATAAAGCACTGATGATGACCATAATGTGATTGAGCAAAACAATTAGAGGCTGATTCATCATCTAATTGATATATTTCAGCATTATTCTCCAATCCGGAACTTCCGAGTTCTGAATCTGGAACTTCCGGGTTTGCTGAAATTTTTGAAGTTGAGTCAATGCCTTTTGAATCTTTGTTTTCCTGACTCTTGACAGATGATTCTTGATGAACTGTGCTTGTTACTGATGATACTGAGCAATCCTTTTCATAAAGATTCTTGAGAAATTTCCAAATGAGATGAGCATTTTCTCGCATTTCTTCATCCTCAAGAATGATATCATTAATTTCTGCGCATACATTACTCAGCAAATAATCAGTAACTAACGCGTTGAGTTGCATGCAATCCATTTCCCTTTGATTTGTTATATCAACATTTTTCCAACTAAAATTTGGAGGAAGGATGCTTGCAACTACAACCCGTTCAGCAAGCAGACCAAGCTTCCGCAAATGTTTACAAACATGAATAGACCAGGAAGCATAATTTGAGCCATCACTTACAAGTGGCTCAATGAGTACCTCATAGGATGTCGACATCATTTCTTCACGGCGGTTAAGCTTTGATGTGAAGTTAGCCTCTGATACCAATTGAAAGGACCGTGATGTTGCCTAGAGGGGGGGTGAATAGGCGAACCTACAAATTTTCACTCAAACACAGCGGATAAAATTCACTGTCTGCCAAACCCGGAACTTCCAGATTTGGAAACCCGGAACCTCCGGGTTTGGGTGTGGGATGCCACATGCCATGTAATAAATTCGTTTTTAGCTCATGTGGACTTGAGAACAAATTGTATTGTGTGATATTGTGTGGTGAACCATGTTTAGATACTTTAAATTAATATGTGATGCTTGTTAGTGTGATAAAAAGTGATGAAATAATGTTTTGTTGTTTTAGGCCAGTTCTGCCTGGCAAATCCGGAAGTTCCGGATTTGGAACCCGGAAGTTCCGGGTTTAGGCTGACAGAACTGACCTGCTTCTTTTTCTTGCTTTTGTGTGAAGATATCTGTCATATGCATCACGTATTATTTGATCACACATTTGTTTTGCACTCCACGGATGCTAAGATTTAGGGGGAGCTCTTTGTTTTTCTTATGAATATGTGCAAAGGGCATTTGAGGCTAAATTGATTGAATTCCATTCAATGCACATAGTAAGGGGGAGCTCCTACAAAATCTGAAAATTCAAAAGCTATATTTGTTATATCTTTTTGTAAGCTTTAATCGGTGTTGTCATCAATCACCAAAAAGGGGGAGATTGAAAGTGCATCTCGGCCCCTAGTGTGTTTTGGTGGATTGATTGACACCACGATTAAAGGGCTAACTATCTTGTTGAGTATATGAGCATGAATTGATTAACACAATTGTAATCTATGTGATGAAATGAATCAAGATTCAAGACACATGCTCATATGACAAGATGAATGACATGTTCTAGTATGAGAATATTAACAAGCAACAACTACCATGGAATGAGACAAAGGTTTATGCTTAGGCATAGTCTCACAATTGGAGAAACTTGTCATAAGGAATGTATGAGATAGTTGATGATCAAGATAGCATGAAAGAAATGATGTTCATTGTAATGGCAAAATCAATGTGAGTTCAAGAGGGCTCTTGAGGATAAATGGATGGGATCGAAAGGCGTGCTTCTAGAGGCTATGTAAGCAAAGGCTTGGCATGAGCAAAGAAACCGATAATGATCAAGTCCAAGAATTCTAAGAGACATGGAGAATTTCAAATTGACAAGTGTCATTCATTAGAGAAGAAAAACTGCTTATGGATCAAAAATAGATTTCATTGTAAGTTAATTGTGATACAAGCCTACATGAAGCTATATGTGATGCAAGGATGAAGAGTTGGAATTCGGGAATGGGTTTCTAGGTACTAAGCTTGGAGAAGGGCAATTGTGGTTGTGCCGAGGAATCAATGCTAGGGTGACGAAACGTTCCTTGTGTTCAACTTGAAGAATCTTGGTCATGTGTGGTGTTCATGTTGGCAAGTATCAATCTTTCTAGAATCTTGTTGTGAAGATGGTGACTTGAATTAGAAGTGGATTTCATTCAAGGATAAAGGTTCAAGGTCACTAGCTCAAGGAAGATGTGCTCAAAGTAAAGAAGCCAAGTTGGATGCACACCTCAGATTGTGATTGATCAACACACGGCATAGGATGAAAAAGAGAAGCTCAAGAAGTTGAAATGTAATTTATCTTTGATCTTGAGTTTAGGTATGCCGTACTATCAAGAGGGATGCATCACAATAGTCTTTGGTTTAGTCTCAGTGCTCAAGTAACCCATGTGAGTTGAGAGAGACAGAAAAGCCTCAAGAACACTTATTAACTTTGCTGCCAGGGCAAATCCGGAAGTTCTGGATTTGGAATCCGGAAGTTCCGGATTTGGCACACGTGGTACTAACGGCTAGTTGGTTTGAAAACCCGGAGGTTCCGGGTTGTAGAATCCGGAAGTTCCGGATTCTAACTGTCACATAACGGCTAGTTTTGTTGGGACTGACTATTTATACCCCTTAGCCCCCTCCTTGGTGGGCTGCTGTTCCAGGCTCTATTCTGTTGATTGCTGGTCGTCCCAAGAAGCTTGGTAGCCATAGTTGAGCTCTCCCCAACCTCTCTTTGTGAGATTGTGTGATTAGTGTATATCCTTGAGTTGGGTTGAGAGAGTTGAATGCTTGAGAGCATTAGAGAGCATAGCAAACCTTGAGCACTTGAGATTAGCCGTGATTTGTGTGATTCGCATTTGTTACTCTTGGAGGTGAAGCCTCCTAGACAGCTAGGCGTCGCCGGCTAGCTCCCAAGGATTGTGGTGAGCAGCGGCAAGTTTATTGCAGCACCGATCTTGTGCCACGAGGGCGCATGGTCATATAGTGGAAGGAGGAGATAGCTTGACCTTGGGGTCGATATAAGCTTCCTCAACGGAGACTAGGATTCACACGTGGGTGCACGGGGTGAATCTGAACTTCGGTAAAACAAATCCTTGTGTTCATTGCATTTACTTCTGTTTTGTGGTTTTGAGGAGCTCTCCATTAGACACTTGTGTCTTGGAGATATTGTGTTTTTGTTTGTGCAGGATCTGTGTGAACCTGCTCAAGGAACTTCTCTGAGCAGACTCTACAATTGGGGTTTGAATTTACATTCATTTATTAGCACTACTCTTTGTGTTCACTCTGTTCTGAGTGAATTCGGAAGTTCTGGATTGACAAACCTAGAAGTTCCGAGTTCACCCACTGTCTAACCCAAATCCGGAAGTTCCGGATTTGAAACCCGGAAGTTCCGGGTTTGGCAGACAGTGAATTTTATCCGCTGTGTTTGAGTGAAAATTTGTAGGTTCGCCTATTCACCCCCCTCTAGGCGACATCACGGTCCTTTCAAGCTAGCGAGTAGGGTGTCCTAAACAAGGACTGGAGTAGCTGCTAAAATAGGACGGTTAGGATGAACCCCGTCGGGTTACCCAAGTGGAACATATTTTAGTAGTACTCGGAGCAAACCATAGATTAAGGAACTAATCGACCGTTGCTCTATGTTGAGCAAAGCTCTTTGGAGTAGTGTTAGTGATGGGGTATAGGTCAGATGAGCGAGAGCAAAGTAGTCAATTTTATAAGGAAATCAACTTTTATTGAAGACTTGCCGTAATTACAGCGATTGTAAAATGATAGACTTTGACTCTTAAGACCTACCTCTTGCTCACAATGTGAGCAATGGTTTACATGACTGAAAAGATATTCGGGGGTAATACTATTTGGTATAGTGGTCGACTAGATTTTGGGAAAAGTTTCCTTTACCAATGGTGCCCCAAGGGCCTTGCGGAGTGAGTTGCACTTAAAGATCGTGTGGGAGCTCTTTGGGTGCATGAAGCACTTGCGCTGGAGCGTTTTGTTGATCTTGTCTCCGCCAAGAGATGTTTCTCCATGGTGTTGGGTGCGGGGCTTCCCCTGAGGAAGGGAACTTGCCGGTTTGCGCTTCTTGAAAGACGTGGAGGAGTGTGCTGGGATGCGATAGTTTGAAGAAGGGCTGTAAGCCTCTATTTCCTCACACTCCTTGCATCTAGAGATGATGACATTATGTGCATCCCGACCAATGTTGATTACATTGCGGAGGTCACTATTGGAGTAGTCGTAGTTATCACCTTGCTGTTCTTGTTGGCGGTTGGCGATGCATTGACGCCTAAACACCTTCTTCTGGTTTAGCAGACGACGATGCTCGTAGAGGTCCTCTGCTGCGGGTTGCTCTTCCAATTGGACAGTTACTAAGACTGCTGGAGGAGGTGCAGGCAGATCTTGCTTGATAGCAGCTTGGGCTTCTGTGACTGCTGGAGGAGTGGTTTCCATGTTGTCAGAGAGGTACTCGTCGTAGTGATCAGAATTGTAGTCGTCAAGGTTTAGACGCTCTGTTGAGTCACCCTCTGGTTCGTGGAGTTCAGAGATGCTGATGGGTTTAGCGGGGTACTCTGCTGGAAGGGGAGATCTGTTGGCTGAGAGCTGAAAGCCTTAGGATCTTGTATCTCCTTCAAGCGCACTGTCCGACCTTGCGGTGTTGCATATATGACCAAGTTTGGGAGGGAGTCTTGATTGGACTTGGAATTCTTAGTCGAGTTGGATTCGACTTCCTTGCTGTACTGGATTAGGTCGTCCAGTTCATTCTCTGGGTCATAAGAGTACTCAGAGTCGGAATCGGTTAGGCCACCAATTTTAGAGTATGTGTGCTTTGGGTGAGCGAGGAGCGGAATGCCCATCTCTACGTGGAGGGCATTCTCATTCATCCAATGTAACCACGATTGTGTAGGATTTAATCCTTCTGACTCTTTAATCTAGGGTTTGTCGAAGATCGTCTCGCTGGATTGTTCAGGAGCTTTGGATTTTCCCTATTTAAGCTTGACTAGTTTCCAGGGGACGTCTGCCATGTGGGGTGGATGGGCCATGGCATCCATAAACAAGTCGATGTTCTCTGACCAGTCTTCGAGATCGTTGAATGGTTCAAAGTTGTCGAGACTTTCCTTGAACTGATCAAAGTCCTGATCCAAAAGGGGATCAGAAGTATCAATTGGTTCGGGAGTCCACTTGTGAGCAGGTTTCGGTGAAGGATTCTGGAGTTTTCTTAAAGGAGGTGGTCCCATCCGAGCAAGCCGGGGGTTTGCCTCTTCAGGTTTCCTGCAGATTCCTCCTCCCGAATTCTGCTTCTTGTTTTGCAGAGTGTTTTCGGCCATCTTGATGCGGTCGATGAGCTTAGAATCTACTCGATCGAACCCTGAGAGTATATCACCCGACTGTTCCTGAGGTGGGTTCAATGCTTCTAGGATCTGCTGTATTTTCGATGAGCCAAGAGTGGATTCTGCAAGCTTGATGCACCCCTCTATTGATTGTAAAACTCGATATACTCCATCGAGTAGTTCCAAGTTGACGATCTTGGGGCGTTTAATTGACTTGAGGGGGTCCCTGCCCGCCCTTATATATCCCAATAGGCGTAGAACTACCCCAATAGGCGTAGAACTAGCTATAGTACGAAGGAAACTACCCGATCGTGTTGTAGTAGGACTCCAACTGTACACAGCTAGGACTTTCCATGTAACCCTGTCCCCCCGGATATATAACGGCTGGCAGGGACCCCCTCAAAAATCATCAACACCTAAGGCAATACAAACAACCACACATGACGCTAGGTATTACGCAACTCACAGTCCGAACCTGTCTAAATCTTTGTGCTCCTTGCACCATCGAGTTCCAGAACAGTCAATCCCTACGTACAAACCTTACTGCTAAGGGTATCCCTGAGCAGACTTGGCGGTAAATACCGACAGCTGGCGCGCCAGGTAGGGGAGTCGGCGAGTTCGATGGTCAGTTTTGCTTTCAGCACCACAGTGCCTCCTCAAGGCACCACCTTCATCTTCGGCTCGTGGGTCTGAGTCGCCAATGGTTCGGGCGGCTTTGATGACCACCTAACCAATCCCCCCACGCTGAAGGCAACCACGTCGGAAAGTTCCAACAAGCTCGCGCGGATCAGATGATCGTGGCGTCATGCTGCTTCCCGACCTCGCCAAGGAGATCGAGATGAAACTCCAAAACAACTCGGGTTCCACTCAGACTCAGATTTATCTCAACCCGAATTCTACTCGGATTGAGACTCCTCTTGCTCAACCTGTCTTTGGGTTGCGCAACGCATCATCTACCTACAAACAGGTGATCAGATCCATCTGTGAAAATAGCTTGGATCATCTTCCCTACGTCAAAAACCACTCAGTCACCACTGGACGGGAGGCACCCGTTTTTGATGTATATCCAGACCCAGTCGAGTCATCTCAGGACAACCTAGACTTCATCACTAATGCGCTGGCAAGAATTCAACTCATGTCCTGCCAGGATCATACACTCGCAGAACTACTCGATAACCTTTGAGAGGTTGCCAGCATTGATGATCTCCCATTCCAACACGGTACTCCCCTCATAACTGAGAGGGAAACTGGGTCTGGAGAAACTGTCCTAGCTGATTACGAATCAGATCTAGAAAGCTTCTCCCCCGAACGTCTAGTTTCGGTGATCAACCAACAAGGTGGAGGCACTCCTAGTCATCACAACCCTAACGAGGCCTTGGATCTGATTTCAGAAGACAATTTAACCCAAGATGCCCCACCAGATGAGGATGAAGCTACTCGCATAGCTCGCAGGGCAAGAAATCAACATAAAGGAGAACGCAGGGCTCGAGCTGCCGAGCGCGCTCGCCTTCCCCCGCACAACCTCAATAACGAATTCAACAACATCATGGATCCAGTCTTCACTACTCCTATTGCCGCGATGACAGAAGCAACCCTGTGACTCATGCAGATGCCTCGAAACCCAGAGATGGAACATGTCATACACCTCGCCAAAAATGCTATCGAACAACTCGAGAGACAAAATCCTTTGTCTTCGCTTCATGGCACTTGGTCAAGGTCCACAGCAACCGTCATACCTCAAGCAAGCCGTACCCCCGGAGGTCATCACCGTCAACAACAGCTAGAGCAACAACACTAAAGAAATCAAGAGGATCAAGAAGTCGCAAGCATCCATCGCCACAGGGGTGCCCAACCAACAGCGAACCAAGCTCCTGGGCCTCAACCGAATCGCAACAACAATCGCGGCCAAAACAAGGAAGGAGTAGCCGATTCCATAATGGACGCATGGGACATCATCAATGCAAGGCACAAAGCACAGCTTGCAGACAATTCCAATCGCTTCCTAGCCCCAGCAGCATCTTCGACAACATCGAGTACCCGAAGGATTTCAAACCAACAAATATCCAAAAGTACGACGGTAAGCAAGACACTGCTCAATGGTTATGTTTATATTCGACCGCTATTAGTGTTGCAGGAGGAGACATCAACACCAAGGTCCTCTACCTCCCGATGGCCCTGGAGCCCGCACCTCTGACTTGGCTCGAAAGCTTGGCGCGCGAATCCATACACTCGTGGGAAGACCTCAAGAAGGCCTTCATCAACAACTTCGAAGGGTCCATACATCGAGTAGCCACTCGACACGCCTTGTCTATGTGCAAGCAGGAGCAAGGAGTATCAATCAGATCCTACATCAAGCGCTTCTTCGACACAAGAGCCACCATCCCCAACATCGTAGATGATGACATCATCGATTACTTCCAGAGTGGCATTACTGTCCAATCTCTCTACTGCGACTTCGGGCGCAACCGCCCCAGAATGGTAGTAGAGCTACGCAACATGATTCAGTGCTGGGTAGATGAAGAGGAGCAAGAGCGCAGCCGCTTCCCACACCATAACAATGATAACAACAGGAAGCGTCACAACGACCGTGGAGGTCCCAGCAATCAGTAGGATCCTGCGCGCAAGCACAAGCTTGACGACACTGTCGAAACTATGGATTATACTCCGCATGGTAAGAAGAATGAAAAGCCGCAGGATCAGTTCGACAAGATCCTTCACAACAAGAGGTGCCCAATACACCCCAAGAGCAACCACTCGATGTGGGAGTGCACGATCTTGCGGAAATCCTTCCAGCTGAAACCGCCAGACGCTCCTAAGAAAAAGCAGAACAAGGACGGCGAAGATGACAAGAAAGACCCTGACAGGTTCTGTCGGATTGCTATTCTAGTCAGTCCAGCAGGGGTGTACCCAGCAGTAGAGTTTCAGGATGGGGATCTCAGGACAAAGAGTTCGATTGTAACATGAAGACGCAGGGATTTAGATAGGTTCGGGCCGCGATGAGCGTAATACCCTACGTTCTTTGTTCGGGGTTGTATTAGGGTTTGTGGAATGCTGCGAAAAGAGGAGCCTCTATGGGTCTTCCTACGTCTCCTTTATATAGACCAGGAGCCGTAGGGGTACAAGGAAAGCATGCTCGGGTTGTTTTACAAACAAGGAGGTCGGTTAATATCTCTAGATATCCAGGCTTCTAGCTAGGGCCTCTCATCCTGATCTATTGAAGATCCTTTCCGCGCGCAGCCGAGTCCTCCACGCCGAGTAGTCATATCCGAGTCACCGAGCAGGGTAGTCTCCCGGGTTCAAGGACCCCACTCGGCAGGGAGGTAGATAGATCTACCTCCGTCAAGCCCCCCGAGCGCTGTAGGGCCGAGTTGAACCTTGTCGTACTGAACGAAGTCCTTCGGTGCTCATTAAGTATGTTCATTGTTATTGTAGATTCAAAACGGATGCGCCCCTGGGGCACCCGTTGGGTGTGGCCCCCGAGCCTCGGAAGGTTTCGGAGAAGCATTTCGAGGGTCAAAGAACTGATCTTTAACTCTTGTTGGTCCGAATGCCTGAGCACTCATCAAACGTTTTTGTCACACTAGTCCCCTGAGGGTACCAGTCCTTAGCTTACCTCGAGATAGCCGTAGGTGCGAATCCAACTCGGTTCCCTGACCCTGAAGCCATGGTTCGAATCACTGGGACTTTTCGAGTGGTTCTGGCATCCGGGCCCTGAGGCCCTGGCTGAGTCACGGAGACATGCCGGGTCGTCAGTGGTGCCCAGTCCCCAAGCAGGGTCGCTGGCGGAGTCACGGAGACGCACCGAGTAGTCATGGCGTCCGGCCCCTGAGGCCCTGGCTGGGTCACGGAAACATGCCGGGTCGTCAGTGGCGCCCAGCCCCCAAGCAGGGTTACTGGCAGAGTCACGGAGACACGCCGAGTAATCACGGAGTCCAGGCTCAGAGGCCCTGGCTGGGTCACGGTGACACGCCGGGTCGTCAGTGGCGCCCAGCCCCCGAGCAGGGTCGCTGGCGGAGTCACGGAGATGCGCCGAGTAGTCACGGCGTCCGGGCCCTGAGGCCCTGGCTGGGTCACGGAGACACGCCGTTTTGTTAGTGGCGCCCAGCCCCCGAGCAGGGTCGCTGGTGGAGTCATGGAGATGCGCCGAATAATCACGGCGTCCGGGCTGGGTCACGGAGACACGCCGGGTAGTATCAGGAATATTCGAAGCATATTCGCATTACGGTAAAAAATCAAACCGTTATCTCCCTGTGCGGATCTGACATGCCTGACAGGGGAGCGAGGCTGTTGTGACGGAAAAGACTAGGCCCAGGTGCACTGATCTTCGTTGCTAGGCAACTCTGACCCAAATCGGCAAGCACCGGTAGTTCCTCGAGTGAAGCCTCGATAAATGCCACGCTATTCCAGGATCGCACAGACAACACTCACACGAAGGTGAGCCCAGAGATTACAACACAGAACATCCCATACATCATCAGAGTTGCAACGGAAAGTAAATTTATTACAAACCTGTTCTGAGTAGCGAAGTACTACAGAGTTCCAAACTACACAAATTATTCAAGTCTCATTATTGCAGCGGAAGAAGTAAACAACGTCTAGCGAAACATGTGACGCATCAATAAAGCCCGTACGAAAAGCGTCACTCAGAGGGAGGGTGATCAGCGCCCGCTGAAGGACCATGCCACTCGACAGACCAGCCCGGAGGCAAAGTACATGGCCAAGTCAGACTCGCAATCATATCTTCGAAGTTAGTACCTGAAAATAGTGCCACAAGCAAGGCTGAGTATACTAATACTCAGCAAGACTTACCCGTCACTGGATATACCATAGTCCGATAACTAGACATGCAAGGCTTTTTGGTTTGTGGGGTTTGTTTTGCCAAAAACGCCACTAAGAGTTGTTCCTTATTTTCAGGTTTTAACTTTGCCATATTCTAGTTGAATTAACCGTTCTAAATTTGCATCTAACTCTACACAAACATGGTAGAGCAATCATTTAATCATACAACAGTATTATCATTATCTTGTTCCACTTGTTACTCTATGTGACAAAAAACGGTAAGCAATCTCATGCCGTGAGAGGCGGACGATTCTGAGTCGAATTTCAACCTGGCCATGGGAACCTAACGCACATGCATGGGGATCGACTTCGCTTTCGCCCACGCTACTGTTCCCCTTTCTTTCCAGTCTGAGGATTTGGGTCACCCTCCCCGACTACAGAGTCCGACCACTCTGCACCCATACGTTCGGACAAAAATAAAACCTACTTCTACCAAGAGGGTGAATGATCGTTCCACTCGCTGGTCCAATGTAAGAGTGTGAATAATAACGCTGAAAATAATGGGTTATGCACCGGGGCTTACCTTCTTGGGCACTGTCAAACTGAGAGTCCTCTGGGTCTTGGCCGAGGTCTTGGTTTATGTTAGCACAATTAAGATTAACCTCCGACGCAACAAGAGAATCCACTGGGATCAGTTCGCAGTCACCGTCGGCGAGATTAACCGCGTCTATATGCAATGCAAGATTTTCATGGTTACAATAGGATAAATGATTTCTTTCCTTCACGATAAAGTTGTAGTCCAACAAAAAGTTAACTTAATGATGATTTTTATGAGTTCATTTACTGGGCAGTCATTTATGGAGTAGTAATTATAACTAAGTATCTTCATGAATGAGTGTGTGGGGTGCTTAGTTTTCCCTAATTTTAAACATCAGCATAAGTTCCTAATTTCATAGAAGAAAATATGATGATGATGAAAAATTTATGTTGAGCAGATTAGATAGTCTAGTATTTACTGTAAAAATTTCAGACTTTAACAGTAAAGCATCTAATCTTGAAAAATCATTTAAATAGATTAACCTAGAGAATTCATGAATTTGCACAGGTTGGTAGACATGGCTTATGGGGCTACAAATTTTATAGTAATATCTAAATAGAATATACTTAATACTGTAAATTTTCTAGATTTTATCTACTCAAGCATCCGGAGCTATAAAATTAGCAAAACTAACAAGCTAGCAAAAAATAAATAAATTCCACAGTGAGTTAGGCAAAGGTGATGGCTCTTAAAATTTCACCAGAACATAGATATTGTCTAAACATGTTCTAGAAACATTATCAAGCATTATTTCTACAAGATTAATTACTTATGCATTTAACTCTAAATGAGCTTGCCTATTAATTTGTGATTCAAAATGACCAGTACTACATGTGAAATTGTTATCACGGGAAGTATTTACTCTAGCTAAGAACATGTCAAAAAATCATGATCAGATATAAACTATTTCACTCAGAACAAAAATAACAAACCTAGCCATGATATACTAGGCATGATTTATAACTGGAAAAATACTCAGTAAATATATATCAAACTTTGCATGCATGATTCCAGGGTTGAAACAAGGCTCCAGAAATAAATCTAGATTTTTCTATGCAAAATAACTACATATGGTGAATTAAGTTGATTAGACAAGCATTAAACATAATATATAGCAAACTAGCTCTAACATTTCTTAAACTTATGGTTAGCAAGATTTCAGTCACAAGTGCATCCAGTAAAAATTTCAAAGCTAGAACAGGTCCATGTTTTTCAGTATTAAAACATGAAGTGCATTAGCAGATCTAAGAATCTTTGTTATTTAAGCAAGTTAACATATTTAAACAGGTCTCATCTTTTTACCATAAGCCTAATACTCTACCAGGATTAACATGTCCAAAAATCAAGTTCAGCCAATCAACAGAACTACCAGAACATACATGAGGGGTTTATTCTATTCTTTTTCATAGATTAAAATGTGGATAGATTATGAAGATTTGTATGTAACAAAACTTGTAGATTTCAATGTAATGGTTCCAGAACATTTGAGTTAGCATTTTTATGATTTTTCTGTGATTTGTTATGCATTTTTTAAGTTCACTGCCAAACTCAGAGAAACTTGCACTCAGCCTCTTAAACGAAAAAGAAAAATTACAACCGGGTCCTTCGCTGGCCTTCTCCATAGCCGCACCTTGCCAGTAGTGTTCTGCTAGGCAGGGCTTACTGGTGCTGCGACTGGGAGGCACGCTGGGTAGAGGAGTTCGAGCGCTACCTACCAATGCCGGCGTTCGGGGCTGGGGTGGTAGGAATCGAGGTCGCCGGCATGAATGGCGGCGGTGGCGTTCAGGTTGCCGGCATCGTGGCCGAAGCAGGCCTCGCGGTAGTCGAATATCGAGCGCACGAGCACTGCGAGAGTGTTAGGAAGCTGTTGGGGTAGCTATCGTGCTCGATTGCTGCCGGAATCGGCCGGTCCACAGCGAGCCTTGAGCTCCCCGGCGGCGTCGCGATTGGGCAGCGGCGCTTGGGTGGCTTCAGGTGGTGTTCTAGGCATGTGTGAGCTTCACTGGATCTAGGGGAGGCTGCTGGTGAGGTCGGATGGTGGAATGTGGGTCGGGGACGGCCTGTCCGCGCGAGCTCGAGCTCGCCGGCGATGGTGGACGGCGGGGGCTCTAGTCCTATTTATAGGCTGGAGGGCTTAGAGGCGAAGCAAACGGGGCCTGGGGGAGGTCGAACCGGGCCGGAGGCACCTGGCGGCGAGGTGGCGGCCGGAGGAGCGGCGCTGCACATGGCGGGGCGACGTGTCGCCCTGCCAGGAGGCCTGGGACGCGTGGCGAGTGGGGGAACGGCTAGCTAGAGTGCCAAGCGGCAGGTTTGAGGGGCTCCTAGGGTCCAGATGGACGTGGACGGCTTTGACCATATGCCGGCGGCGGGCGGCTGCGCCGCGGGCAGAGGACAGAGATGGGAGATGGAGGTAGGGACCTGGTTGTAATTTCCGAAAATTTAGAGACCTCTCGGTAAACTAAAATTTTCTCTATCTTCCTGGACTCAAATGAAAAAGTGTTGAATACCAAACTTGTATAACTTTTCAAGATCTATAACTTCTGTTTTAGGCAAATTTTCATTTGAAGTCAACATTTTGAACTATTTTAAAATTCCAAACTTGCATTAAAGGGCTTTGATTTTTATTTGATCTTTGATGGGATTTGGCTGAAAGTTGAATTCAGCACATGTCATTTAAGGTACCCACAACAACCCAAACTTATTTTTGTGCATATTTTTAAATAGGATTTGGGTATGTTTTTAACATGTTTGCTCTCATATCCCATGCTTCAAATGTGTAGTTGGAAATTTATTTGACCTTTTCTTTATGAATTTAATTTTTAAAACCCTTCCATAATTTATTTGAGCTAAATGAATTGGCTTTTAGTACACAGACACCAGAGGCGTCATAGCCTATCCCCCTTAAAAAGAATCTCGTCCCGAGATTGGTTGATTGGAATTAGGAACAGGGAATAAGATACCTGAAGTGAAGCTAAGAAAACACGAATACTGTCGGTTTAGATACTCTTCCATTTCCCAGGTGTCTTCTTCTTCAGTGTGATGAGACCACTGAATTTTATACATTTTTACCACCTTTCGATGAGTAGCTCTCTCTTTTTGATCCAAGATTCTGAGTGGGTATTCAGCATAAGAGAGATCGGGTTCTACTGAGATTTCCTATTGATCGATGATTTCGGTTGGAACTCGGACACATTTCTTGAGTTGCGATATGTGGAAAACATCATGAATGGCTGCGAGTCGTGAAGGAAGTCGTAGTCGATAAGCCACGGGTCCACATTCTTCGATAATCTCATATGGTCCGACATAGCGAGGTGCTAACTTGCCTTTGACTCCGAAACGTTGAACTCCTCGAGTTGGTGAAACTCATAAATAAACATGATCACCAATGCTAAATTTCAAAGGTTTCCTCCGCTTGTCAAAATAACTCTTTTGCCGGGACTGGGCTGCTCGGAGATTTCCTTGTATTACTCTCACTTTCTCCTCAGCCTCGACCACTAATTCGGGTCCAAATATTTTGCGTTCTCCAGTCTGGGACCAACTCAAAAGAGTTCGACACCGTTGACCATACAAGGCCTCGAAGGGTGCCATCTTCAGACTGGCCTGATAGCTGTTGTTATAGGAGAATTCCGCCAAAGCCAAGCATTTGTCCCAATTCTTGTCATAATGGATGACACACACTCGAAGCATGTCTTTGAGAATTTGATTCACCCTTTCGGTCTGTCCATCAGTCTGTGGATGGTAAGTTGAGCTTCGAATTAATTTAGTTTCAAGAGCCTCTTGGAGCTGCTCCCAAAACCTTGCTACAAACTGAGTACAACGATCAGAGATAATGGTTTTAGGTACACCATACAGACAGACAATTCGATCGATATAAATTTCAACATATTTCTTGGCCCGATATTCAGTATGCACTGGAATAAAATGCGCGGTCTTTGTGAGCCTGTTGACAATAACCTAGATGGAATCATGATGTTGAGAGGTATTGGGTAAGCCCACAATAAAATCCATACTGATATCTTCCCATTTCCAGGATGGAATTGGCAGAGGTTGGAGAGTTCCAGCAACTTTCAATTGACTAGCTTTCATTCTCTGACATGTGTCACACTCGGCGACATATTTAGCAATTTCTCTCTTCATGCGAGTCCACCAAAAATTTTGTCTAAGATCTTGGTACATCTTGGTGCTACCCGGATGAATAGAAAATTTTGAGAGATGTGCTTCGTCCAAGATTTGTTTCCGCAGCTCATGATTTTTGGGAACGACTAGGCGATCCTCGAACCACAATATTCCTTTATGGTCCACACGGAAACACTTGTATTTATTTTCGCCTTCTAACACTTCCTGTTTGATGATTCCGACACTCTTGTCATGCAATTGTGCTATGATGACTTGCTCATGAAGTGTCGGTTCCACAGAAATATGAGTCAGCGAACCCTGAGGAATGATCTCCAATTTCAGCTTTTGCATTTCAGAACACATTGAGTCATTGTACGATTCCGCTGAAAGGCAGTTGCAGTGAACCTTGCGACTGAGCGCATCGGCTACAACATTGGCTTTGCCCAGATGATAATGAACTTCCAGGTCATAATCTTTGATTAATTTTAGCCATCTTCGTTGCCTCATATTCAACTCACTTTGGGTGAAAATGTATTTGAGACTCTTATGGTCAGTGAAAATATTGCAATGAGTGCCCATAAGATAATGTCTCCAAATCTTGAGAGCATGAATAATCGCTGCTAACTCAAGATCATGAGTGGGATAATTTAGTTCGTGTGGTCGAAGGGCTCGGGAAGCATAGGCAATAACCCGATTGTCTTGCATTAAAACACAACCAAGACCAGAACCTGACGCATCACAGTAAACATCGTAGGGCTTGCTGTTGTCGGGTTGAGCTAAGACTGGGGCTGTGGTTAGATGTGCTCTCAACGTATGGAATGCCTCATCACACTTTGCATTCCATTTAAATTTGACATCCTTCTTTAGCAGTTCCGTCATTTGCTTTGCAATTCTGGAGAAGTCAGGAATAAATCTACTGTAATATCCCACCAAGCCGAGGAAACTGCGAATCTGATGAACTGAAGTAAGAGGTTTCCAGTCCATCACCTCTTGTACCTTGCTGGGGTCAACTAAGATGCCTTCACTGGATATAGTGTGACCGAAAAATTTGACTATGTCTAGCCAGAATTCACACTTGGAAAATTTCGCGTACAGTTTATGATCTCTGAGGCGTTGAAGAACAATACGCAGATGCTGTTCATGTTCCGCCTCGTTCTTGGAATAGATCAGAATGTCATCGATGAAAACCACGACGAACTTGTCAAGTTCCGGCATGAATACCGAATTCATAAGATACATGAAATAAGCGGTAGCATTTGTGAGACCGAAAGACATAACTAAATATTCATAGAGACCATATTTGGTTGAGAATACGGTCTTGGGAATATCGCAAGGTCTGATTTTTATTTGATGATACCCGAACAAAGATCAATCTTGGAGATGATCTTTGCTCCAGCCAACTGATCAAACAGTACGTCAATGCGGGGAAGTGGATATTTATTCTTGATGGTTACCGCATTGAGAGGCCGGTAATCGACACACAACCTCAGACTGTCATCCTTTTTCTTTACGAACAATGCTGGACAGCCCCAAGGTGAAGCATTATGGTGAATAAAACCCTTGTCCAGAATTTCTTGCAGCTGGGTTTTCAGTTCAGCCAATTCTTTAGGTGGCATTTGGTACGACCTTTTTGAAATAGGTGTTGTACCAGGTTGTAGTTTGATAACAAACTCGATATCTCAATCTGGTGGCATACTAGGCAAGTCGTCTGGAAAAACATCGGCATACTCATGGACTACGGGAATATCTTCGATATGAATATCTTTCATGGCATAAGCACAAGAGTTGTTGTATTGGTGATGAGGTAAATATAGAACCGAATGACCATGAGTTGGAGAATTTATTTCAACGGCTCGGGAAGAGATATCTAACAGTACCGCAAGTCTATTCATCCATTCCATTCCTAGATAACATCCAATCCTTCTAGTGGTAATAGGATTAACTCGGTTGAAATTGTTTTACTACCCAACTTAAGCAGTGCGGTTCTAACCATTTGGTTTGATGTAACTTTACCACCAGGAGTAGAGATCATGTATGAACCTTTGGTGTGACAAAAATCTAACCCAACTTTTGCTCCAAATTTAGAACTAATGAAGCTATGAGATGCACCAGAATCGAATAAGATAATTGCGGGGTGATGGTTTATAGAGAATGTACCTGACATAATTGGTGCTCCCTCTGGAAGGTCAGCCAAGTTGGTGAAATTAAGTCGGTGTAACACCCTAATTTAAATTTCAGCATTTAATAATAAATTTAATTGGCTTTAATTAATTTTTTTTCTAAGGATTATTATGTTTAGTTGGCATTTAATCTAATGTTTGATCCTCAAGTATTTAAAATTTTATCATAGGTTTAAATTTTGGTGTTGCATTCGTGCTGGTGCATAGTTTTAAATATTTGAGTGTGGTTTGAATTCAAATTTGGATTTGAATTCAAACTTTGTTTGAATTAGAAATAGAAAAGAGAAAAAAAACAAAGATAACTAGAAACCCCAACCAGCCCAAACCCCAAAAAAAACAACCCAGCCCAGCTCCCCTTCTCTTCCTTCCCCGCGGGCCCAGTAGCTCCCCGGCCCACTTCCCTTCCCCCGGGTCCAGCCCGATCCCTTCCCCTTTCCATCCCGCGCGTGGCCTGCTTCGCTGCGCTAGCGTGCCACCGGCCCAACCCGCTCCCCGGTCAGCCGAGTCGCGGTGCGCTCGCCTCAGCGCGCTCGCGCGCCCCCCTTCCGCTGACCGTGGGCCCCGCTTGCCAGGTTCACCCCTCCCGCTGACAACCCGGGCCCGATGGCAGCTCCGTCTCCCTCGCTCGCGCAACGCCTGGCCGAGATCTCCGGCCGCAAATCTCGGCGAGGTTCCCATCCCGGGCACGAATGCCCAGGTCACCCCGCCGCCCTACAAATAGTACCCCGCGATCCCACCTAGAGACCTACCCCGCCACCGCATCCAGCCGCAAGCCCTAGTCGCCGCCCTCCGAGCTCCGGACGAAGCAGAGCCCAGCGCCACCACGGTTACGCTGCTTCGCCGCGCCGGAGCCCCGGGCAAGCAGCGCTTCTACTTCACCGTGCCGCCAGGGAACGCTCCGAGCCCGCTTGCCTCAAATCCGCCCGCGCCACGGCCGGAATTTTCGACCCAAGACCAGCCCGGGTGAGCTCGGCCTCCGCTCGATTTCTCGCCACCGGTGCGCCCTGTACCTCCCTGACCCCTGTTAGGCCTCCGCAGCACCACCGCGCGACGACCCGTGAAGATTCGGAGCCCGGAGAACCACCCCGGTGATCGGTCCACGAGCTCCGCCACGCCATCGCCGTCGAACCTCGCCACCAACCCCGCTGCACGGCTGCACCGCCCGCTCCGAGCCCCCAGTAAGCACCCTAGACCCTCTCTGGTTCTTTAGCATTAGGATTCTTGGTCGTGGGCTTTTCCCAGTGTGGGATTGCCGCACGCCGGCGAGCCCCGCCGCGTAGAATCGCCGCCCGCACAACAACCACGGCCCAGAGCGTCCCCGCGCTCCGCTCTTGGCCCAGGTGGACCACGCGTGCCGCGTGGATGCTCCCTGATCCAAAAACCGCTCAAATCCCCGTCAGGATGGCCGATTTTGGCCACCTTCGGTCGAGCGCCGCCGCGTTGCAGAGCTCCGGCGAGCCACGCCGCCGCCCTGCGCGCCCAAACCGCCAGATCCGTCCGATCCTAGATCCACGGTCTAGATTAGATCCCGAGCCGATCTGTTCTAAGCCGCTCGATTCAGATCCAAGAGCTCAGATTGAAACTTACCGTTTTGGCCTGGCTATTTTGCATAAGAGCCCCTATAGTTTATAGTTATCAACTCGCGGTTCATAATAGTGTAAAACTATTTGCAGTTTAGTCCAGAAATTAGCGCCCAGCCCCCTGAACTCTTTAGAATTCAAACCCGCTGTCCAGACCTGTAGTTTTTGCGAGTTAACCCCTGAATCTAAGGTTTAATTACATTTAGGCCCTCAGTTTTTGCAGAAAACCCCCTGGAACCTAGTTTTTCTCGCAGATAAGCCCCTGAACCTTGTTTTTAGCCTAGATTATGCGTTTTAGCTCCGTTTTAGGCGTTCTTTATATCCACACGATCGTTGTAATGCGTAGAATAGTTTTAGACTAGTTTAGTGTGCTGTTTCTATGTATTGATGTATTGTTTCTTAGTTTTTGTTAGTGTTTGCTTGTATGCTTATTATTGTGCATTGTTTTGGCCATGTGTTCGTGAGTAGACGTTGATCCATCTGAGGAGACCCAGTATCAGTACCCGAAGCAGCATCCGTCTTCAGATCAGTTTGAGCAGCAGCAGGAGCAGTACGAGGAAGGCAAGTATAACATGAACACCACCTATCATCTTTAAATACATATTTCATACTGCATTTTAATACTGTATTCCTATAAGGACTTTCCTAGCCACTTTATATCCTTTATATATACCTTTGGGTTGCATTTTGTATAGTTGTGCTAGGTTGCTGCGCTATAACACACTCTGGTCCTTTTTAATTAATTTGATTAATGGTTTATTTGAACTTAATTCTGAGAGTGGCCCTCTGTGCTTCGTGCTTGGGTGGCTCACGTCTCGTTAAAATATGGTTTTTGTAGAAACGTGGTTTAGGGGGCTAGCACGGTGCTTAGTGCTTGGTTGGCCACTCTCCATAAGGACCGGTTCATAGAGCGACAACCTGGGACAACAGCGCTACCAGGACTACGAGGACTTCTAGGCGTTCGTCTCCCAGTCGACGTCCCTGTGGCGCCCTGCTTCAGCTTCGGAGAGCTTTTATCGTTTATGTACTTCGCTTCTGCTATATCAGACATTCTTGTCATTAATGTAATAAATAACATTCGTATTTCGATTTATTATGTCTTATTCGTGATATGTGCTGTGATATACTGTTCATTCTGTTGTATATACGTGTGACTTGATCCTGGCACGTATATGATTGCTCAGTTTATGTTCTTTTATAAACCGGGTGTTACAGTCGGCCTTGCCTGACTTGAACGGTTTGCTTCTTGCCATTGTTCTGATCATTTTTGCGAGAAACCTGCCCTTGAGTTTGTCCCACTTGAGGGCACATCTTTGCAAAGTGATTCGGGCTCCCGCATTTGAAACAACGGTTGTTATTGTCAGGGCGAGTGGGCTGCTGAAAATTCGGCTTAGGGCCGGTCTGCTGCTGTTGCGGTGGGACATAACGGGCTTGCTGAGGTGGTGCGAATCAGGCCTGTTGCTGCTGAGGAGGCCGAATGACCCAACGCCCTGGCTGAGGGGACTTCTGCGAGGGTGCAGCTGAAGTATTCTGCACAATGCGATACCTCGGTGCAGAGGCACTCAAGGGTCCAGCAGGTGCCTTGTGCTTCTTTTCAGCATGATGGGCCGAAATGAGATCCTCCTGAGTGATGGCCAGATTCACCAGATCATTGAAAGAATCCACACGGACAAGATTTAGCCTCTCCTGCAACTTGGTACTGAGGCCTCGACGGAAGCACTCATGCTTCTTAGCGTCGGTATCCGCATGATGACCAGCATACTGACATAAGTGATTGAAAGCCTGGACATACTGCAGTACAGTTCAAGTGCCCTGAGTTAATGCCAAGAACTCATTGAGTTTCCGATCAAGAAGGCCAGCCAGAATATGATGAGCCCAAAAAGCATTCTTGAACTCATTCTAATTAACCACATGATCAGCGGGTAGCATTCCGTGGTAATGATCCCACCACATACAAGCTGATCCGCGAAGTTGCTGTGCGGCATATCGAGTCTTGTTTGCTTCGGAACAAGGAACATACAGCAAAGAAAACTTGGATTCGATTATGCGAATCCAAGCATCCGCATCAAGTGGCTCATCTGCTTTGGTGAATAGCGAGGGTTGCGTACTGAGAAAGTCTTGGTAGCTCGCCTCTTGTGCTTGATGAGCGTGATGCCCACCTCGCTGCTGCTGCTAAGCTTGCACTAGCTGCCACAAGATTTCAGTTTGAGCGGCAAGGACTTCCGCGATACCCTATGGTGGAGGAGGTGGAGGTGGATTGCCATTCCCTCTGGCTCCAAAGCCACTGGGACTACCTCGAGTTGATCCAACCATCTGAAACATGAGTAGTTTGCATTAGGATCAACATTTTCATCATTTCAATGGAGATATACAACTCAAGACATGAATGGAAGAATATGAATTGCATAAATCGCGTTACACAGAAAACCGTCGATACGAAAAAGCGCATAACTGGAGTTCTGTGTAGGATATGGACTTGAAATTTTTATAGGAGATAGATAATTTCATAAGCTACAATTTGGTAGTCAACACAAAGTCAGATTCCCAGAGTAAGTTAGTCGAAAAATTCAATTACTTCTCCTCTGGTTTTCTGATTTTAAAGAAAACAGAGCTTCTGTATTTTGCGTATATCTCCTGCTGTACATGTCCGTTTGAGCTGAAATTTGGTGAGCGTTTAGATGATGAAATTTTTAACAACTTTGGTATTCAACTCATGAGCTAATTCGGAAAGAAAGCAAGGATAAAAATTCGAACTAGCTGCTGCGTTCTGCTTTTCACAGTCTGCCAACACTTTGCATAAGTAGCATTAGAGGTTTATTACATCCATCAACTTCTCACTTCTACTTGATTACTTCTAACATCAATACTAAGGGGTTACTCAACTCTGAGTTAGCCTAGTAGCCCATGATCCAAAATTTTAGGCTACACTAAGAGGAGTCTACAAAAGTTAGGAACAGCGCCTCGGTCTACACGTTGACCGTCGCCTCGCTCACTGCGGGAGAGTGTGTCTCAACCGGCGCGGGCTGCGGCACCTCCTCCTCGAAGTCCATCTCCGTGTCCTGAAGCTCCTGGACCTGGCTCTCGAGCTGGGTGATCAGAGCACCCCTGCTCTCAAGCTCGTCGCTGGCCTCATGAAGCTGCTTGTCTCTTAGCTGGACGGTCAGGTGTAGAGCCTGAGCCTGGTCAACAAGCTGAGTGGTGGCCTGACTGGAAGGTCTGGAGATGGTAGAGTGCATCCAAGCACAATGCAGTCGTCCGAAGTGCTTCAACGGGGTTGAGGGTCGCAACCGTGTCCAAGTTGGCCATCTTGTCAAACCAAAGGGGGTCGGCCGGGTCGTGTGCGGGAAACAACCCGAACGCAGACAGAACAACCTCCAACGGGTGCTGTGAACAGAAAGCGATCATCGCCCTCATAGCGGTGGTCTCCCAAGTGTCCAGCAAGCAGTGGCCGATCACCTGGGTCATGATCGGCTCCCATCCGTTGAGCGGGTGCTGCGGGATCACCATCGTCACACTGCAACGGCGAACTCCGCTCTCCACAAAGTCGTGGCCCTCGTAGAGCGGTGGCTAGGGGTAACCAGCTGCACTCAAGAGCTCCCAGAGATGGCGAGGAAGTCTGTCCCAGTGCAAACAAGCTGAGTGCATGTGCCCCTGCTCGTTGATCACCACTAGCTCGTCCATCTGTCCCAACAAAAGACCGATGGATCAGCTGACAGTCAAACAAAGAATGGCTGATTCTCGTCAGTTATAGAATTTGATCAAAATGATAGATAATATGCGCTGAAAATTCTCAAAAAATTACAGAAGATACCTAGGATAGTGAGGAACATTTCGTCTAGTCAACACTAAGCCCAATCCAGATCCTAAGAAGGTGATATGCTCAGAGTTTCGAAGTGATGTTAACCCAGAAATCAGTTCGTCCAGAGAGGGTGTAATTTGACAATAACTACCAAACCAGTTGACCAAGATAATTCAAATTATTATGGTAAGTTCTTCATCAAGTTACCTACAACTTTCATGTTGTACAATTCTTCAAATGAGCAACTTAAGATGGTGGAAAAATTCAGTTTAGGCAGACTGCTCCAAGTTGACAGATCTACAGACGGTTGCTATAAATTCAAAAACACTATGGTAGGAGGCTTCAAAAATTCTCAAATTTTTACAGTAGTTTGGTAATTTATGTAGTTACATTTCATATTGCAGACTAAACTTTATTTGAGGGGATCTTCATATTTTAAAAATTCGAGGGAACCAACATTTCCAGAATTCACAGATTGCCTAGATGACCCTTAGGACTGTGTTTTAAACTTTTCAATTACGATTTCTTTCAAATGTTTCTTTGCTGAAGATTTGAGAATGAATTCAGATTTTAATCATCCTCACCAAAGAAAATAATTGCCAAGTAGCCTTGGTCTTACGCAGTTAGTTAGCGGTGGCATACATAATACGTCTCTCGCTATATAGCTACTCGATATAGCTAACTAGCCTAGGATTCGGTTTCGAGTTAGCGTACCTGTAGAAAAATGACAGTATATAAAATGAAACTTCCGTGCCAGCACTCACGAAAGCGTTCCCATACATTACCGACCACTATAGAACCGGCATCCATACAATTACCGCCATATGGACAACGTTAAGCATACGTTATCGAAACAACGTATTGACTGAGTACTGTCATGGACGGGGAATTGAATTCCAATTTCGAACCATTACTCCCCATATAATCAACCGAGGTTGGTATATGGGCAGCAGCTCTAGTAGGCCACTGTTTGAGCTCCAGCGTTTGGCTCGCATCACCGACGAGAAGGTCAGACTCCCTCAGCTAACTGAGCAAGCATACCTCCGCGGCGATGATGTAGTTGCAGAATTTAAATTGCAAAATGTAAAGACTGAAATGTAATGTGCTGGAAGTTAGCCATACAATATAAGCCACCTGATTATACCCATAAGATCCCCTAGGACTTTACATTCTAGACTTGTCCTTGGAGATCCTAGACTTTTCAAAAACTTAAGTAGTTTTGAAGTCAAGTTTTAGGTTGTTGTTTAGAAAATAGAGGCTGCCATCTCTGGTAGGCTGTCTGCGAGCTCTGATGCCAGTTGTGGTGGAACCACCCAAAAGACTGGGCCCGGGTGCACTGATCTTCATTGCAAGGCAACTCTGACCCAAATCGGCACGCACCGGTAGTTCCTCGAGTGAAGCCTCTGTAACGAATATGGCACCATTTATGCCATTTCGAGTGATTTTGGTGATCGAATGACAACACAACACTTGGACTAATATGATTGTTAAGATGATCATTCTCAGGCTTTTAGGTTCAAGTGATGACAAAGAGAAAGAGAAAATAGGCGTAGCAAGGCCCGAAGGGCAGCCCCTACGGGGGTTCCGCTACCCGGTTAGCGGACGGGGGTCGAGGGGGAGCCGCCCCTCGCGGGTCTCAGGGCAGCGCCCTGAAAGCTCTTCGATTCAGGAGCACCGGAAGAACCGACGCCAGGGCATCGGAGCATCCGATGGTAGTCGGAAGAACCGACGCCTTGATACTTTGGTGCAGAAGGGAATCGAAGCCAAGTCAGCCTATAGGCACCGGTTGAACCGACGGTCTAAAATAGGGCATCGGTGCAATGGCCGTCCTTTGTACCAGAGACGATGACAAGTGCCCAGAAGAAGTTTCTTCAGCACCGGTTCAACCGACGGTGCATCGGTGCATACCACCGGTGTAATGACGTCAGCGTCCAGGAGAAGATTCTTTCAGCACCGGTTGAACCGGTGAGGCATCGGTGCAAAGCATCGGTTCAACCGGTGGTCTCTGCGTCAGCCATCAGGAGTCCAACGGCTACTTCGTGTTATGAGTGACCGGATGAACCGACGCTACCCTGCCAAGAGGCATCGGTTCTTCCGGTGGTACGCAGATTTTCAGCTAACCGTTGGAGCAACGGCTACAAGACTTGGTGGCCTATATATACGCCTCACCCCGGCCATTTGAAGATTGCTGGAGTTGCTGGACATCCCACACACACCCAAGAACATCTCCAAGCCATACAAAAGCATCAAGATCATATCCTTAGCCCTTAGCACACTTTGAGAGTGTTGTGTAAAGGATTAGCTCTTAGTGAGTGAGTTTGCAAGGCTTAGAGCCTTTGTGCTATGGTTCATTAGTGAACCAAAACAAGAGCTTGGTGCGCCGGCACCTTGGAGCGTGGAGCTCGCCGGCAACGTCATCGACCCTCCGACTTGGTGTGGAGCGGCGACGACACCTTTGTGCGGGGGACGTGGAGACCCCCATCCTTTGTGGAGAAGCTCCTTAGTGGAACCCGGGGCCAAGGTGACCGTGATTGTGTTCACGGAAGAGACTTGGTGGCCGAGTAGCAATACTCTTAGTGAGTGCTACAACAACGTGGATGTAGGTGTGCCTTTGTGGCTAACCGAACCACGGGATAAACACCCGCGTCAAGAGTTTGCTATCTCCTATCCCGCTCTTTAAGCTTCCGCATTTCATTCTAGTAATTTGTATGCCTTTACTTTCATAGAATAGTTTCTTGATAGGAAAGGCTATAGGTTGCTAAACTCTTTTGGGATAGGGGTTTTACATTAGAACAACCTAGTTGCACATCTAGATAGCTTGTTTTAGTTTAAGCTTTGTGCAAACTAGTTGGAGCCATAGATCTAAGTTTTTATTAGTGCCTAATTCACCCCCTCCCCCTCTTAGGCTAGAGCACCCGATCACTATCAAGTATCATCTTCATTGACGAAGTACTGCCTGGCATTTTCATCTTAACATATTGCAGAGCTACCAATGCACAGAACTGAATAAAACAACTGAAAACAGCAGACAATTTAGGATAGGCAAGGCAGGCCATACTTGACAGTTGAATAGGCTCGATGGTCTTGTAACGGATTAGGATAAGTCTGCCAACATGAACAAAAAAGCAAACCATCGGAACAAAGCGCAAACCAGTCGGCGACCACGATCTTCACCTGGCACCCGGCCCGCGCCATCGCCCAGATGGGGATCTCCATCCCGATGCCCGGCGTGATGTGCATGGTGGCGGTGGGCTCGAAGCCGTCGAGGCAGACGGGGGGCGACGGCGAGGAGGACACAACGGGGCGCGGCACGGTGGCTGTCGGCTTCGGCGACGATGACGGCGAGGAGGACCCCGAGGACGTCGTGGCGCGGCAGTGGCGGCGATGGCGTCGAGGACGTCGCGGCGGCGTCGAGAAGGACCCCGTGGGGCGCGGCGTCGCCTCCGAGGTCGACTGCAGGGGGAATCCGCTCGTTGGGCTTGGAGGAGGAGGCCTCGGCGAGTGCGGGGAGAGTCGGGAGCACGGCGGCGGTGAGGGCCCTCGGGGACGTCGGCGGTGCGAGCCGTCCGGATTCGCTCCAGCGTGGGTGGGGGGAGGGGAGGAGGCGAGTGGGCAGCAGCCCGCAGGAGAGAGGAGAAGAAGGGGGTGTCGAAGAGAGCGGAGGGGACGGGGTCCGAGCTGATGCATTGGCGGCGTGCGTGATCTCGGGCGGCCGGCGGCCGGAAGAATGGATGGGGATGGAAGATGAGCGTGATTTCCGGTGATGCCGCGGAGTGGGGAAGCCATCCCAGGGCGCGGGGGCTAGATATGCCTGTGGTGAGAAAAAAACGCTGTCGATCGGGGGCTAGATTTTTCGGTCTGCTTCGTCGGTTTCGGTCTGGCAATGCAGGAGGGGGCCTGACATGTAGGGTCATCTAATTTTTTTTGGTCAATGTTAATTTCAATTGTTTTGAATCCTTATAGTATAGATAGATGCTGATCTGTCTTGATATGGGATGGTCATAGCTTGAACCATGCCGGTTAGCTCAAGTCACAATGCTGGTCTTGGCATGTGTGTTTTTAATCAATTCGTCTCTATGTGACGAACTTTGCTTTAATCCTTGAGCCAGATCGCTTGCACAGTCGATTGGAAGCATAACGAGGATGGTGCTGCTGGGATAGGTTCCATCTGCTGATAATGGAGTGGAAATCGGAAGTGGCCTGTACTCTGTTCGCTGATCTCCCGGCTTGAAAAATTGAATCTGCGTTGACCCGGCGGCCAGACGTTGATGCCGATGGCTTCAGCTTCGAGGTGCATGCTCGATCCAAAATTTGAGAACCTTGGTTGCATCGTCTTCAACAGTTAGCTTGCATGGTTCTGAGTGGCTGCATGCATGCTCGAGAATTTTGAGCCAAGTTGTCGAGGTTGGCGGCGGCGTGTTGGCGTAGCCAAACTGTCCAAGTGGTCGCCGACGGATCGCCGAGCGTTCCTCGCGAGGTTGAGGTAGTCGCCGAGCGGGCAGCCTGGTTTGCGCTGCCGTGTTGTCGTGGCCAAGTTGTCGAAGTAATCGTAGCTTGTTGACGGGCTGGAGATGACTCGTAGCAGAGGGAGGCTGAGCAGTTGACGGAGTGGTGCTTGTGGAAGCCTTGAAGAATATGCAAACCCACGTACAACTTCATGTACAATTAGCTAGCATCTTGATTCGGAGTTTGCTTTTTTGCCCATGCAGCGCTGTTCCGATCTCCGTTTTGAGATTGCAGCTTTTTGTCAATAAGGAAGGCATCCACATTGCCTTGATTTCTACTCGAACTCCTTGTGCATCAGACCAAAGATGATGGCAGCGCGGCGGTCTTGACTTCAAGTCCAAGAGGGATTCACATTGGTTCTGTCTTGAAAAATTGCGCCAACTTCATGATAGGTGTGGATGGAGACGCGAGTCGGGACGAACCCGGACTCTCGCTTGGTGTTCTTCTCGGGCACGTCAGTTGAATCTCGCTGACATCCTCGGTAAGTCCGTTGATGATTGCTGATGCACATGACTCGAGATGATTGGTGATGTACCATCAGGAGGTGAGCAAGGCCAGCGATGCTGCTGGACATGTGGACTGGCGTGACGCGCACGTTTTCTCCTGAGATTGCATCGCCGTCGCAGATGAATTGAAGATAGGTCTTGTAATTCCATCGTCGCCTTGCTTCCTGATCTTGGCGAGATGGCTGATGATGCTACTAACGCCGTAGACGATGGAGATCCAGGAGCTGAAGACGAGCATTGTGCCGTCGCCGGGTTGTCGAAGGTGAAAAAAATTCTGAATTTTTGCCGCCGCTTTGATGGTGATCATGCGCCGGATGAATTGTCGTGCCTCATTCAGAATGAAGCTTGATGAAGTTGAAGATGCCATCGAATTCTTTTGATGATCGTTTGGCGAGAGGCCCCACGGTGGGCGCCAGCTGTTGGTGTTTTATCGTCGGGTTCTCTGAGGGATATCCCGAGGAGAGTGGTTGCAGGCAGGGACTCGCAGAGATTAGAACGCAATGGTGCAAGGAACACAAGGATTTAGACAGGTTCAGGCTGCCGGCGCGTAATACCCTACGTCCTGTGTGGTCCTGTGTGGTGGTTTGTATTCCCTTAGGTGTTGTTAGGGGTCCCTGCCCGCCCTTATATAATCCAAGGGGACAGGGTTACATGGAAAGTCCTAACCGAGTACTATTAGAGTCCTACTCCAATAAGATCGAGTAGTTTCCATGTACTTTAGCTAGTCCTACTACTGTACGAGTAGTTACAAAGTGGTAAGGCATATTCCATGTACTATCCATTACTCTAGAATATTCCACGCCTATGAGCAATCCCGCTACCCCGGGTCTGATAGCTGGTCCACGCGGTAGCGCGTGATTGGTTCACATGCATAAGAGATAGTAAATTGTCCATTTTTTCGTTTTAATCCGGGCTTAGAACTTGTAACTGGTATTTCTCCTTCATACGAACTCCAATTTTGTTGATTCTTTTTCTCGATTTTATCTAAAACCCCTATCTTCCATTTAGCTGTGTTTGTTTTGAAATTTCCACACTATTGCATAGATTTTTTACATATCGCTTAGTTTGCTACACCTCAAAATAATAATTAATAAAAGATTTGCCATAAAAATTGCAAATATAACTTCATATTCTGTAATTGTAAGGTAAATGTTATATTGTGTCCCAATTGGAGGTGTATATGAGGCCAAAAGTTTTACTGAGCTATAGAAACTTGATAGTTTGTCTTGAGTTATAGGAAACTATGCAGGAGATATATCTATTTGTGAACAATGTATGGTCCGACTTTTCCAAAACCATTGAAATTTTTTTCATAAGCTTATATACCTAACTTATGTTACTGTGTAAGTTTGTACAATTTCCCTCCTAGCTGTTGATCTGCCAATCGACGACCCACATGGCCACATCCTGCTGACTTGCCACGACGGTTGCCGTGGTGGTGGTGACAGGCGTCCGCAGCGGCGTGGATCGTGAATGGGACGGCGCCAGGCTCCTGCACCAAATTTTTTTCCGTCGTGACGGAAAAAACCGATCAGGGTTCGAGGCGTCGCTCGCCTCGGAACTGCCGCGGAGTAGGGAGGGCGTAATATCTTATTCTCCCGGCCTTCGCTTTCATCCGCGCTCACATTTCCTTTCCAGAGAAAGAGGAAAAAAGAGAGAGAAGCGCTAGAGGGGCAAGAGGGAACGGGGTGAGGGGAGAGCACAACCACTTCCGCCGCCGCGTCGGACTTTGGCGATGGCTGATGGTAAGCACCGCCACGTGGTCCGCCGCGTCTTCGTCATGAGCTCTTCCGCCAGGGGTATCCATCGTTGCCTTCTTTGTTTCCTTATCGCTCGTTCTCACCTTCCCGTTCTGATGTTTCAACCGTGGCGGTTTTTTTTTGCAGCGCTGCGTCGAGTGGTCCGCGTCAGTGGATAGCGGCGCCGGGCGGCGCTGGAACGTCCGCCACTGCCACTGCCGCCCCGAGCTCACCTCCGTCGTCATCCAGCTGATCCTTCTCGTCGGATTCCGACCCTTCGGAGGAGCAGCACCCGGATGTGGCGGACCTGGTTTGCGAGGTGGACCAGGTGCGCGGTCGGTACTTTGGGGTTTCAGCACAAGCGGTGCATGAAGCGGCATGTCCCTCGAAGTGCGCGGAGGTCCTCCATTCGAGACCACGAGGTCACAGTGACGTTGCCCGCGATCTGGACGAGCACATCAAAAGGAAGATCCCCCAGCCATGACCGGCGGCGCCGCTTTGCCTCCATGTGTGATTGCCGGCTCGACGACGAATCAGAGCCAGAAGTGGCGCGAGACGAGGCGTGGATGGAGCTGCGTGGGAGCGTCGACGGCGGGGAGGCAGAGCGGTGCAAAAAACCCTCGTTTGGAGCTCTTGAATAATGCCTCGCCAGGAGGTGTTGTAGTGGAGATGGTGTGCAGCTGTGTGGACATCGGCGAGCCAGAGCCGGTGATCAGAGACGACACGGTGGATTTTGGTGGGGGCTGAACTACTGCTCTCTCTTGCAACTAACATGCCGTCGTGGTGGAGAGCTCTCTCTTGCAACTAACATGCCGTCGTGGTGGAGAGCTGGGGATTTGTTTGGGAGGGGAGTGGAGGGGAGGGGAAGTTGAGTTGGCTGCGTCTCGGCAAATGTGGTTGGGAGGAGTAACTGGTCCCTCTTTGCCGGTCGTCGACAGGTGAGACCTGCATGTCAATCTCAGTTGCCACCCGCACCTCCTATCTCAGATAACGATCATTGAAGAAACTCTTTTTTGGAGCTCTTGAATGCGACGCCAGGAGGTTCAGGCGGCGCCGTGTCTCGGTGGGTGGCAACCTCATGCGGAATAGTAACCGGTGCAGCCTTTGGTACGGGAAAGGTCGCACACTGCGATTCTTCTCGCCCGTGTTCGATCCTTTGGAGTAGAATAATAGTTCAGAAAATTGAAATATACAGTAACCGGCCCCTCTTCGCAAGTCGCTAACAGGTGGGACCCGCGTGTCAATCTCACAGAACTAAACGGACGCGATGAAGGCACTTGGTCAGCGCGTCGCATCCTCATCTCTGGTTTGTGGCACCTGGTTTCTGCGCCCCATATGTCAGTGGCTGTTGGGCAGAAACAACTCGGGACACCGACAGCGTGGACGCAGTGTCTCCAAAATTCATGAAGCAGAAACAATAATACAGCATATATATCTGCACTACTTTAATTAACTACAAATAATTATTTCACTCTAAAATTCATGAAGAAACAGCAGAATAAAAGCAAAAGCTACACTACTAATAATTCAGTCTAGATTAAGTTGTCCTCTGGAATACTATAGCGCAGTGGATAGACAAAAGCAAAAGGAAAGTAATCGTCGTCCCAATCCAAATTTACAAATTAAATGCAGCCCAAGAACAGATTGAGCTCGAAACGAATCCGGCAGTCCTCGCTGCAAAACACTTTGCATCCAAATTGCGGCCATAGTAGAACAACAACGGAATCGCACTTACCGCACTTACACGGATCTACATCAGCACGCATCAGTAACACCACCGCCTTTCTCCTCATCCGGAGCCAGAATCTCAGCCACGTGACCTTCTTGCGGATCTGGTAACACTCCTCATTGCTCAACATTTTGGCGCCGCCCCCACGGCACCTTCACCGGTTCATCGCCGACGACCTGTCTCATGTACTGCCTAGTAGTATTGTCGGCGCTGGTGCCACCATTGGCCATGTACAGGAGGATGGCAGCCACATAGGCCGCCGCTTTGTGTCCGCCACGGGCGGCGCGCTCGAGATTCTTGTCGATGACTGACAATGGTTTAAGTAGTGGATAACGGAGGACGGCAATCATCCCGACGACGAAACAGGCCTCCAAGTTGCCCACTTGGGCCAGGCGAGGAAGGAGGGTCAGATAGCCATCGGGGATGACGTAACGATACAGCCTGTAAAACCGCTCGACGGAGATGAGCCGGCCGACTTCGAGGTCACTGCACACGCGGCACATGAAGTGGCAGGTCACCCGAAGCGAGCGGAGGTCCTCCATTGGCCGCACCGAGGTCGCAGCGATATGGCCCGCGATCCGAATGGCCAACTCAGTAGGGATATCCGCCAGCGACGACGGGCGGTGTTGCCTCGCCATCATGAGAGCCGGCCGGCGAGGATGGAGCTTTGCCGTGTGCACGTAGGCGAGCCGGAAATGAGGTGTTCAGATTACTTTAGCTCGAGAGGGGCCAGGCAGAGGGGAGAATTGTGGATTTCTTGAAAAAAAGACCACCAATTTTGGAGAGACCAAGTTCAGCTGGCGCCGCCGACAGCTTTGGCGGCAAGATGCGTGGGAAAAGGACCCAACCCCTCTTCTCCGGTCGCCGACAGATGGGACCCGCATGTCAATCTCACAAAAGAAAATGGATGGTCCCCTATCCTCAAGTAGTCAGGGGGCCATTCCAAATAGAATGCGAGTATGGTCTTCACATTGGGCCTTTCTTTTTCATGGGCCGGATGGAGTGGATCATGGTGGCTCACTCAAACCTCTGCCAGCACCACAGAAATTTCGTATTGGGCCAGACTTTGAAACGGGCCCAGGCCTTATATCTGCGGGCACCACCTGGCCACGGTTCATGCTGGATAGGCCAAACATGATAGCCATGGCCCATGGGTGACAAGCGACAGTCTGCTGGCCCGTAATCGTACACGTGGGTGTCAACTCACTGCTATCCAGTGGAGCCCGCGTTGACATATTTGACCCACAACCCTAACATGTGGACCTTCTGGTTTCAGTCAGCACACGTGGCTGCCAGCTACGATTACGTTTCAGCAGAGGAGGGGAAAGAATTACGGGGTGGAGACGGCTCCGTTTTCTCGGTGCCGGGCTGCTGTCCTATTGACGAAGAAAAAACAGAGGGCCCAGCCCCTGGTAATAGCTGACCTCCATGTGTGCAGGAATACGGAAGGAGACATGCATAGGAGACAGACAAACCGCAGCCGTTAACCGGGGCCTATAGTTGCAAGTGTTACCCCACGTCAGCCTGCTCTGCCTGCACCGGTCAAACCTCTCGCAATGGAATCGTGTTGATATAGTTGACCAGCTACCATTCCATGACGAATCGCCCCGGTCTGGTTCTATGACGAATCGTCACATGTGGCAGCCGGTCTGGTTCAATGACAAATCGCGTCGATCACATGTAAGAGGACTAGATGTCGATTTTTTTTGTGATGATATGAAATATTGTTTTGTGATGCGTGTTTTACTTTTGTTATAGTTCCGCAGGTGCTGAGGGATGTGCCGGCGAACTATGACGGAACCCAATGTGTTCTGTGACGCGTGTTTTGGTTTTGTCATGGTTGTGTAGTGTCCGAGGACTGATGATGAAGACCTATGACGAACCTGTCACTTTTTGTCATAGATGTGGTCTGTTCAATGACGAAGCTAAAAACGTCAAGCAGAATAATGTCATGGATGCTACTATTTCTACTAGTGCCCGCTAGACAAAAAAAAATATTTAGCATGCACCACTAACTCATGTGGGTTAGGACCTCTTATATAGAATGTAGCCTTCTTACCATCCCACCTACACAGCACATGTGACTCTAGATGGGTTTCTTTTAAACTAACACGTGAATGTCCCTTTAGTCCCGGCTGGAGCCTCCAATTGGAATTAAAGGGTCTACATTCATTAGTCCCGGGTCTAAATGTGGCCAGGATAAATGTGAAGGACCAAAGATCCTTTCTATACTAGTGTGCGGTAGCTTACCGTAGGATCCTTCCTCCTCTACGGGGGTGCGGATTAATGGGCCACCAGTACGCCGCCCCTGGTGGACGGATGTTGTCGGCCAATGCTGGGAATGGATTCGAGGTTGCCGTTGAGACTGGAGCATGGTCACATCTGTGAGGGGTTTGGACCTTTCCTGCTGGCATGGACCTTTCCTGCTGGCAGTTGAAGGCAGGGACTCTTTGCTCCGATCTGCACTAAAAAAATTGAATTGGAATGAATTAATGACAATCAAGAGCCAGTGAAAGCGTAAAATCAACTCTTTTTGGTTTGTGCAATGTTATAGCATTGCTAATGTTGTATATTAAGACCATCTAGAAACTTCTGGAAAAAAAAAAGACACCATCTATGCTGGGGTTGTGCACAAGCACTCGATGCTTAGCAATATTGAATCTCTTAGCATACCCTACGATAGTTGTGGTTTGTTTGATACCAATAGGAGATCTCCCGTATAATTCTGGTACATGTCTCGCCCAAATTTTTTATCTATAGCTACACATAACTCAGACCAACTTTCAATGCTTTTTTTGAAAAGGAAAATTTTATTAATTTCAAGCACAATACATCAAGCTGATACATCGTCTTGAAAATTTCCCGACCTCTGCCTAAACAGCACACAACCTAAACGAGTTTGAAATAGATCCTTCCACACTAATGGTTGTCAATCCTAAGACTAGACCGTAACCCATGTGCCTGGGCAAAAAAAACCTTGGCCACCTGTGCCAAGAAATGAGATGCCGCTACAAGCTTGTCATGCAAAGAATACTTCTGAAGGATAGCCCATGTACGGAGCCAGTGCGTAGTTGAATAGATAACCAGCAAAAAGGAAGATTTTTTGTTATCAAACACCACTGCATTTTTGCATAGCCAAACAGACCAACACAAGGCTGCCGCGCCCAGAAGTACTAGTGGCTTATATTCTTTAGGAATTCCATTGAGCCAGCTCCCGAAAATACTAGGCATATTATGAGGTTTTGGTATGCCCTAGGCCGCATTGACCGAAGCCCATACTATTCTTGTGAATCGGCAGTCAAAAAACAGATGTTGAATCGTTTCATTTTCATGATAGAAACAACACTATTGGTTCCCCTGCCAATTCCGTTTTGCAAGATTATCCTTTGTAAGAATAACGCCTCATCTAAGATACCAGAGGAATATTTTTATCTTGAGTGGGGCTTTTAATTTCCATATTCTCTTATTTTGGTTAGGACTATGAGTGTTCTGATTTATTAATCCAGAATAATGTGATTTTATCAAAAAACCACCTGTTTGATCTAAGTTCCATTTGAATCCATCCTTTTTTTTGGCTTAGATCGATAGTTGATAGACGTGAGACAAGATTGTTTCACATCACCAACTTATTGCCAATTAGATCTTTACGCCAGAAGAGATTCGGGATCTGTGTACTTAGTACATCAGCCACTGTATCCTGCTTCTTCCAGACTATATTATAAAGTTGTGGATATTGGTCCCATAAAGGACTATTTCCTAACCAAGTGTCTTCCCAGAATCTTACTTGAGACCCATCCTTTATTATGAAAGTTCCGAATCTTAAAAAATCTCGTTTTACCTTCATCAGGCTCGCCCAGAAATGTGAATCTCCGCTCTTCCATTGGACTTGTACCAAAGGTTTAGGCCCTAGGTATTTATTGCGTAGGATCTGCTGCCATATACCATCTGTTGTTAACAGGCGGTATAGCCACTTACTGAGCAAAGCTATATTTTTTAATTCCAAATTGTGAATCCCTAGTCCCCCTTATCCTTAGGTTGACACAGGATGTCCCACTTTGCTAGCCGATACTTGCTTTTATGCTCGTCACTTTGGTAAAAAAATCTAGATCGAAAATAATCCAATTTTTTTTGAACTCCTTTTGGGATTTCAAAGAAGGACATCATGTACATGAGCAAGCTGCTAAGAACAGAATTAATGAGTGTTAAACGACCTCCAGTTGAAAGGTTTTTACCTTTCCAACTACTGAGACGTTTTTCAAACTGTTCTTGGATCTTCATCCAATCGCTATTAGACAATTTTCTATAATGAATCAGAATACCTAAGTATCGGATTGGGAAAGATCCTGTTTTACAACCAAATAGTTCCATGTACAGACCTTCATAATTCTTCGCTTCTCCAAAGCATAAGATTTCACTCTTATGGAAATTAATTTTGAGGCCCGATAGCTGCTCAAAAGCACAAAGAATAGTCTTCATGTTATGAGCCTGCTCCATGTTATGGTCCATAAAAAGGATTGTATCATCAGCATATTGTAGTATTGACAGCCCATCATCTACCAAATGGGGCACCACACCACTCAACAAACCCTCTGCTTTTGCTCTCTTAATGAAAACTGTGAGCATATCGGCTACTATATTAAAAAGGATGGGTGAGAGTGGATCACCTTGCCTAAGTCCTTTCTTTGTTTGAAAATATGGACCCACCTCATCGTTGACATTTATTGCTACACTTCCGCCTGAGATGAAAGACTTAATCCACTCAATCCACTTGTGTGAAAAGCCTTTCAACCGAAGTGTCCGAAACAGGAAGTTCCATCTAATTTTATCATAGGCCTTTTCGAAATCTATTTTGAAAATTACCCCACTCTGATTCTTGCGATGTAATTCATGAATTGTCTCATGCAAGATCACAACTCCTTCTAAAATGTTTCGGGCACGCATAAATGACGTCTGTCAAGGGCTAATTATGTTATCTGCGACCGAGTTGACACAGATTGTCGCCACTTTTGTGAATATTTCGAAACTCACATTCAAGAGGCAGATCGGCCTATATTGCTGGATTTTGCTAGCATCTTGTGTTTTTGACAATAACTTATGACACCAAAATTTAGACTGAAGAGAGGAAGATCACCGTTACGCAGGTCATGAAACATTTGCATGAGGTCCCCTTTGATGACGTCCCAAAACTGCTGATAAAATTCAGCTGGGAAGCCGTCTGGTCGTGGCGCTTTGTTATGATCCATATCAAAGATTGCATCCCGAATCTCCTTTTCAGTGAAAGGAGCTACGAGGAATGTATTCTCTAGTGGACTGACTTGAGGGATATCATCCATTCTATCGTCTAGAGAAAAATTATTCTCTTTGGGAGGGCCGAATAATTATTTGTAAAATTGGGTGATATAACCTTTTAGGTTATGCTGACCCTCAATTTTTCCGCCCTCGTGTTCTAGGGAGAAGATATGTTTCTTACGATGTTTGCCATTTGCATCCATCTGAAAGTATCAAGTTTTATTATCCCCCAAAAGAACGTCAGTCACTTTGGCCCGTTGATAATACTTTAGTTCCTCCTCCCGCAGGAGTTTTATCAAGTCATCTCTGGCGGATTCCAATTGATTCCTCTCCTCGTCCGTGAGTGTTCTAATTTCAGCTTGGATGTCTAGGTTCGTTACTACCGATTGGAGGTTTTCCTTTTGTGCTCTATACACCCCATGGTGATAGCGAGCCCATCCCCGCAAGTGCTTTCTAAGTGCCCCCAATTTTCTTTTCTAGCGTTGCACCGAATTTTGTCCACTAACAGGTTTATTCCAAATTTCTGTGACCCGCTCTTTAAAATCCTCATGGGATAGCCAACTGAGTTTCATTTTGAATAGCTTTGCATGTCCCGTATAGGATGGGTCACCCGTTTCCAAAAGTAACGGCGTATGATCTGAAACGCCTTTGTCCAGTGCATGCACCGTTACCATTGGATATTTGAATTCCCATTTAGTTGTCATTAGAACTCTATCCAGCTTCTCATAGGTCGGATTCGGTAGAGAGTTTGCAAAGGTGTACTGTCTCCCCGTCAAATCTATCTCCCAAAGATCAAAGCTATCAATGACGGCGTTGAACAAGAATGGCCAGCGAGGGTTAAAGTTATCTTTATTCTTTTCCTTACTATGCCTCATGATGTTAAAATCACCCCCTATTAAGGTGGGCAATGGACTCTGTTGACACGTATGAACCAATTCCGACAGAAAAGCTGATTTGAATTCAACCTGTGCCGGACCATTTACTGCCATCAAAATCCATTTGAAGTCATCATTTCTGTTTTGGAGATGGAACTTAATAAAAAATTCCCCTTCCACAATTATGGACAAATCAGGGACCATTGAATTAATTCCCAGTAGAATACCGCCCGACCGTCCCCTAGGTGGGAGGCAATGCCAGATAAAATCCGCGTCGCCAGAAAGACGCTTAAGATTTGATCTAGATATGTCCTGTTTCCCGGTCTCCATGACGGCAACAAAGTCGAGTTTGTGATCCCTGATTGCATCTGAGATATATCTATATTTGGCCAAGTCTGAAAAACCTCTGCTATTCCAGTAGATTCCTTTCATGGGGGAACACTTTTGTTTAGTTTTTGGGTCTTTTTCCGCGCCTTGGCTTTTTTAGCTGATGATTTAGACTTACGCATGGTCACCTTAAGGTCACAAATTATCATGCCTAGGTCCGGTTCATCCAAATCCACATCAGTTATATCCTTGATTAAGTGGGAAAAGAACATGTTATCATTTTCAGAATCCTCCTCATCACATAAATCAAAAGGATTTAAAATGGTATCCGCTCTTTTATTTTTTGGCTGAACCATAACTCTATCCACTTCGACTCGTTTTAGTGCATTAAAAGAAACATTAATCTCTTTGAAGCCACAGAGCCGCACTACTACTAAAATTGATGGTTGCACAAGGTGCACATAAGTGTGCAGGTACACTATACATGGAAAAATATTCTTCACACTTCCCCTGCGTTCAGCAGTAAACTTGGGGAAATCTATCTTAGGCAACTTGTACTCTCAAGGTTGCGGGTGGTAACTACTTTCTTCGAAAAAGTCTAAATTACTCCCCTCAACTATAGCCAAAGTCCGGATAACCCCCTAAACTATAACTTGGTCCAATTTACCCCCTGAACTATGCCATTTAGTTCATTCTACCCCATAATACAATTTGTTCTTTTTGTTTCTCCATACACAAGTTGAATTTTAACCTCAAATTTTGTAGGGTGGTAGTGGACATCAGGATGCATATTTTAGAAAAAAATTATAATTTTTCAACTTTATTTTTCATATAATTTTGAACTCTAATGTTTAATTTTTGTTAAATATTCTAACATATCACAATAATGATAAAAAAACTATGATATATTTTTCTAATATGTGTTATGATGTGTAATATCATCTTGTAAAATTTCAACTTAAAATTCTACTTATACATGGAGAAATAAAAAAGATAAATTATATTAGGGAGTAATTTGAACCAAAGAGCATAATTTGGGGGTAAAGTAAACCAAACCATAGTTTAGGAGGTTATCCAAACTTTGGCTATAGTTGAGGGTAGTAATTTAGACTTTTCCATTAAATTTTTACCGTATTTTATAAATATGGGACTAATATGGGATCATCCCGGCTAAAAATGGGATCTCGCAAATACGGGTAGGATACACCCCTTCTCGCTTCCCGTCCTGTTTCTGTATTTTTTCGTAAATAAGAAAACAGGCGAGATAAATATAGAAATACGGGCAGGACGGGACGAGATTTTGTCCATCCATTTTTATCCTTAATGCTTGGCTTCTTCTTCCTTTCTCTCACCTGCTCAGAGGTGGCTCCGCCGATCTCGCTGCCGCGCGTAGCGCTAGTGAATCTCAAACCCAGTATCGTCACATCTTGTACCAGAGCCATGACCCTATTGTAGACTCGAGTCCACTGGAGCGGTTGTGATTTGAGGGTGAAGTGGAGAAGAAATTATTTTTCTTCCAATTCACTAGCAAATCCTGTAATTCCTGGATGTTACCGGAGTTGTTGACACTGCCAACCTCATCCACCATTCCTACCACCTCCACAAACCAATCGCCAACTAATTCCCCAACTCCATGCCCACCACCACCACCACCACCGAAACCTCACCACCACGGGAAGAAGCCACCCACCCTCACAACTAGGATGTCGACAACCGAAGATAAACGGGATCTACTCCTCACCGAGGTGAGGTCCCTCCAAGCCGAGCAGCTCAAGCTCCTCACCACGGTCAACTCCAACACATGGAGCATTGATGCCGACAAGTTCTTCGCAGAGCTTAGCAACTCTGTCAAGGATCTCGGATCGCGCATCGAGGTGTTGGAAGCAGCCACAACTACTGCTCTGCCTCAATCCCTGTTGTGCGAGAAAGTGGGCGGGCCAACAGCCACCACATCGTTCCACACTACCAGGGTGCACATGAGAGGAACTCTTATCTCCATCACACCCTGGTCAAGGGTGAGTCTCAACGTCATGTCTTGCATATTGCTGTTGTAAATGAACCAGAGTCCAGTGATAGGAAACAAAGTATGGAAAAGTCTAAATTACTACCCTCAACTATAGCCAAAGTCTGGATAACCCCCTAAACTATCGTTTGGTTTACTTTACCCCCCAAATTATGCTCTTTGGTTCAAATTACCCCCTAACATAATTTATCTTTTTATTTCTCCATGTATATGTGGAGTTTTAAGTTGAAATTTTACAAGATGATAGTACACATCATAACACATGTTAGAAAAATATTGGCACATCATATATCCTCTCTTGTTCCTCAACATCAATCGGTGTACTTCACGATTTAATCATAGAAAACATAAAACATAGCTTGCGCAAAAGAGTGTATAGTGTTATATTCATGCTTGGTGAATGGTGATTAAATAATAATGCATTCCGGTAAATTTTTCGGTTCCCGCCTGTTTCCGTAACCCGTTTCTCGGTTATTCTGCTCCCGTTCCTATTTTTCGTAACAAAATACAGAAATGGAAATGGTTGAGGGATTTTCCCGCCCGAGAAGTTCTCGTCCGTTTTCATCCCTACCAAGCATACAGTTATCACGTTGTTGCCCCTTCTCCGGGTTCCTCACGGTATTCATAGTCATTGGCTCACAAGCCGCTAAGCACGCAGGCTCATAGGCCCAAGACGGCATGCAGACCCAAGATAGCTATTACATGGCCTTAGGCCCGTCCGTGTCGGCAGGAAACCATCATTCGTGCCAGTGGTGATCGCACCGGCACCACAAAGCCGTGGAGTCACTGGACATTGTATTTCACATGACAGTGTTTGTAATAGATTTAACTATAACAGAATTCGCATGTTGCAACATGTCCAAAAAGTCAGCTATAACAACAGTATATTTGAACAGTGAGCATATGAAGGTGGACTGGTTGTGACTTCGTTATCTATTGTAGCTGAGCCATGAAAGCACCTGCCTCCTAGCTGTGTGTACATTATGTGGATATTCAGTCCAGTGCAATATCAGTAATCAGCATGGATTTTTGCACAGTTTGAGACGTGTGAAACACACCTTGACCATTTAGGCATCTCAACTCCAGCTGATCTATTTCCATGTTGTCCAGCACCCTCGGTCGTTTTGAAAAGTTCCTTTCATATATAATAATGCAACTCTATGTTAAAGCTTTTTGTACATGGCACCTTTACATCTTAGAAGGGCATTAATTAGCATAACAATGTGTATTAATTTATTTGTATATTTGTATATAATAATAAATAATAGGATTGCTTAAGGTTAAATATTGTGTAGTCGGAATATATAGTATGAGCTGCAAATCAATTAACCATTGATCTTGTTTGGGGAACAATTTTCCATTTGCCACTTGTCAGACTATAATAGTAGGGAGATAATTGATGTAGCCAAAACAAATTGCCTCCTTGGATGCATTCGTGTATTACGTTGCTCAAAGAACCAAAAATGATTTGCAGGAAAAAGATAAATAAATGCTAGCTGAGAGCTCAACCCTCAGAACGCAAGAAAACAGAACCAACAGGCACGCATCAGCATCCAACTAAGGGAAAATAACAAAACAGCAGCCATGCACGTCTCCACTTTGACTGCTTTTATTCATTATTCATTGTTTATGACGACGACCCTTAAACAACACTCGGTTCCTAATTCTCAGCAGAATCAGCAACACGAACCAAAACACCAAAATGCATGCAACAGTCTTTCTGACAAAAAAAAAACGGCCCAACCTTTTCAGCCTGCTCCATTCCTGCAACAAGCAAAGCAAGTCAGAAGTGAGAACATTGCTAGCTCTAGAATAATAATAGATTGAATTAATATTCAATGCATGTATATATAGCAAGCAAACAGGCAGGCAACCAGGCCATCTAGGAAGCAACTACTGCTCCAAACAATTACAAAATTAATTAACTATCAAAATATATATAGCAGTGCTGACTTAATTATGACGCCGATAGATCGAGGAGAGTGAATAGAATAATGGACCTGGGTGCTGCAACATCACTTTTTCATGGTGTCGAACAACGCCTTGGAGACCTCAGTCCTGATGACCCACCGCTCGCTGAACACCTTGCACTCGGCCATCTTCTGTTTAGTGATCTTGTTATTCAGCCTGGCAGCCTCGTCGTCGTCCATCTCGAGGAAGGCGGCCTCGAGAAAGCCTGGGTTTTGGTAGGCATCATCCAGGAGCCCCACCTCCTTCCAGAGGTGCCTGTACCTCGCGCTCTTCTCCATCTGGTCACCCTCTGCTGCGGAAGGGCACTCGCCAGCAGCAGCAGCAGCAGATTTGGGCGGCGCGGCGACCTCCTCCGCCTTCTTACGCGACTTGTTCTTGGGCTTGGGCGACTTGGCAACCTCCATGGGTATTGCAGCTGCCGAATTGCCGCGCTCCACCGAAGCAGGTGTAGCAGCATTGTTCTTCTTGGACGGGGACGACCTGGTGCCATCCTTGGCCGCCGCCTTCCTCCTCTCCGCAGCTTTCGGCGCGGTCGACTTGGCTACCTCGACCTCTTTGTTTGCCGCCGCTGCCTCCTCCGGCAGGGGCAGCTTATTCGCCGCCGACTTGGGCGGCAGCGACTTGGTGCGGGCAGCCGGCGGAGCCCTCTTCTTGGACGGGGACGGTTCTGCGAGACCGGCCGCCGCCGCTGTCCGCTTCGCAGCGGGCTGCTTGCTGAGGTCAGGAGAAGAAGGCGGCGGCGGCAGCTTCCCCTTGGACTTTGTCCGTGGCTCGTCGGTTTCGGAGTCTTCCACCACCTCATTCTCGTAGTCTTCGTCGGAGCTATGGCCATCTTCCTCCTCTTCATCCTCCTCCTCGGTTGCCTCATCAGTGTCGCCGTCTTCCTCTCCCTCCTCACTGCCGCTGTCTGCTTCAGCATCCTCCTCGTCACCCTCATCGCCGTCGCTTTCTTGGTGCGCCGGCGCCGGGACAGGAGGGTTCTTGGCCGCCGGGAGCTGCACGGACTTGTCCTCTCGTTCGTCGCCGGAGGCGTCCTCGGAGGAGGAGGAGGACGACATGGTGCCGGCGGCGCGTTTGCTGCCGTGTGGTGTGGTGACTTGTTGCTTATATGGAGCAGTACATGTTTCTCGGGATCCCTCGCTGCCCCCAAATCTCGTGATCACGGTTTCTTTCCCTTCCCAAAACTCGCCATATCGATATGGATATCGTTTCCCCTGTGCGATGCGATTCCATTCACCTCCAAAGATTTCCTTTTTTCCCTGAAAAAAACAGAAGATTTTCTGTTCATCCGATCCGGCCGGTAGTTTTTCCCGCTCCACCATATGCATGATCCGATCCGTTTTTCCCCAGGAAAAAATATGGAAGCAATCCACAATCCATCAGATCGCGAGCCGCGAGGGTTTCCTTTGCTCCGGCAGGTACGGTGATTGCGCGTGTCGGTTTGGTTAGCTCTCATCACCAGGGGATGGATCAACATTTGTGCGTCGTCGTGCATGGCTTGATGCTGTGCATCATCTTGATTGACGAAATACGCACCATGCACGCCTTCCACGCACATTTGTTCTGAAATTGTCATACACTTATATTTCTGAAAAGGAAATGTTCTCAAATGGTTATGATCGATATTGGTTGCACGCATACACATCTAAAGTATACTGAATAAATAACCAGTAATTTTTCTGATTTTCTTTGCAGGAGTTAAGGCTTGTAAACTCAGTTTTTTTTGTGCAAGCATTGAAAAAAAACCATTTGGCACTAAAAATAACCTTGTAGCCTAAAATTAATCAAGCTCTCTCTTGTACTAGTGGAGATGCACGTGTTTTAAAAAGCATAATAAATAAGAATTTGTATTAATAGAATATAACATAAACCATAATTTATTTTTATACTAACGATATACATGAGATAAGCATATATTTAAAAAAACAGTAATCAAGTAACCAACAATTTAATAATTAAAATGATTCACTTAAAAAAATTAACCCATACACCAATTATTTATACTCAACAATTTATTACATAATTACAATAATTAAGTTTTCATAGTTGTTGATCCATTCTGATAGACACGGATCCTCTTTCTAATCAGGGTGCTCATGCCATCATGGCAATTGTCCTGTTGAGAAGGTGGTTTTGTATCATGGCAACTATATATGCCTCCGTTCCAAAAATAATGTAAATCTAAGCTTCTTAAGAAGTCAAACAATCTTAAGTTTGACCAAATCACAGTGGAGCCCATGGAGTGTGCATTATCAAAACAGAGCATTAGTGATCATATCAATGATACTGTTGCTATATATCAGCAGAAATAGACAACAACGCAGGCTCGTGAAGCTCACCAGTCACCATTGGAACAAGACACTTGTTCTTGAGGGCCTTGTTGTCAGGCAAGACTGGCTCTGACTGCAAAACAACACCAGAAGAAAAGTGAGAATAAGTATCATCCTGAATTGGTATTTTTCAGGGAACAAACTAGCATTTTTGTAGAAAAAAATCTTGATAGGATCCTACATATTATCACAACACTGTTAATTTTACAAAAAATTGCAGACTTATTGTGGCTGAAAGAAACAGTAACAAGAAAAGAAACCTAATAGAATATTTTGGAGCATGGCGCGTGCCTCCTTCCACGCCGACTGGGCCCATCCCCAAGAACATGTTGAGCGTTTCCAGAGCAAAGCATCAAGGGCACTAATTATTTTCTACTCTACGCACCACCATAGCCGGTCACCACAACTGTCTCAATGGCTTGAATCCTCTCAATCTCCAGTTTCTCCCACCAACCCTGTTTCCGCAGAGGTAGACCAAGCTGATCAACCCAGTCCACCATGGAGCAACCGAATTGAGGGTCCGAGAGTGTAGAAGAGCACCTAGTGCAACCACGGGGAGCCGGCAAGTGCGGGCCCGTCGATGAGCCCGATGGCGGCGAGGTTGAGCGTTAAGTCCCCGAATTGGCTGTAGAAAGAAACACACAAGATTCATGAAATTAAAATCTCATGTCTCAAAAACAATAGTGAAAAGCCACACAGCCAACAGTTGAAAAGTCGAATTCAATTACTAAGATCTCACCACTTATTTGATGATTCGTTGTATATCCTCTTGTAGTGATTGTGCACAGCAACAGAGAGCATCTGCACAACCAAGTTGACTGCTAAGTTCTTGGCTCACATAGGTACAACTGAAATTTCATGGAAAGTTCAGGTAGTCTGACTTGTTGCTGCATTACATCAGACTTATGCTACTTTACTAATGCCAAACCAAATGCCCATTAGAGACTATAATCTAAATTATCACATATGAGTAAAATGCTAACTTGACAGCTCAAAATGCTTTATGTACTACCATATTGGTGATGTTAGGTGGTTGATTTGTAACAACATCCATTTATTCAACTCGATCACCAGCTTGCAACTTTTGAATTCTAATAATCTATAATTTCCAATCAGCTTGAAAGTTATGATCCCTATATCTAACAGCCTCCCACTTGATATCTTGAACTGAAATTAACTCTTTCTAATTAAAATTTCAAAAAAAAATGTCTCCTGTCAAATAGTCTCATGTGTTTCGACCACAAAAGAGGGACCAAATGCATTGTAATCAAAAGAGGGAGTTTTGCAAAGCAGTACTTGTACTTGGTTGTAATTTGCTTTTCTTCCCAGGTTTTGTTTGTAAGTTGGGGATGTATTGTTACAGTTTAAAGTAATATATATATACCTTCGCAAAAAAAAAAAGGGATACAGCTTTAGCCATGTAGAAATTGCAATAGAGTTTTGTTGTATTTTTATCAGTGATTTTACCCTTGGATGAATTTCATACAATCTTTACAAATCTATAATAATTTATTTTCTACCATTTTAGTTGCCAACAATAAATTAGAATATAATATTGCAAGTATAAGCTGGGGCACTGATGATGTTTGCGCACTTGGAGTTAGATGCGCGCTATTTTTGGCATCAGAGGGCTGCTCCGGTAGACCAGATTATCAGTACATAGTCAATACCATCAACAACAGAAAATGCTCGAGCAAATTATATCGAGTACTCACCCCTACCTCTTTGGGTGGATTCTAGATATTATTGAACACCCTCATCGGAAGAAAAGGCAGTATAACTATGTCATCGAGTACTGGACGTACTCAATTGAATGCTTCCTTCTGGGGAATCCTTTCTGATGTAAGGCAACCCATCCATGACATCACTATTGAACCTCCAATTATGCCATTATTCCTCAGCACAATAATTCTATCAAGTAGCTCATTCACCTGCTCCATATTCATTGCTCCTGAGATCTACTCATTGCGAATTCTGGGAGGCCCTAAGACTGGATCAGGTAGTGATGGCTCATGATTCTCTATATAAAGCCAGTTATCCTTCGAGTCGACTACTTTGCTTGGCAGTTTGTATGGGATGTACTTCTTTTCCATCCCCTGCCTCAATTTCACTCCAGCTCCTCCAACCTCGGCAATGTTATTAGCACTCAATTGAGGTTTCAAATGGAAGAGATAGCAAAACAAGTCAAAATAGAGCTCGATGTCCAGAAATGCTTCACACAGATGAACAAAGATTGCGAGATGAAGAATGGAATTAGGAGTCAAGTGGTGAAGCTGGATACCCCAATGAAAAAGCAAACCTTGCAAGAAATCACAAATGGAAATAGCAAGACCACGCTCAACAAAAGGATCATGACCCTCGGCAGATCGCCACTAAATGATCGTTAGTGATTGAAGAAGACACTCATCAACAAGGGACACAATATTAGTTTCTGAACACTTACTTGTCTTCCACCCGTCGCCCATCATTGGTTCCGTCTCCTTTTTCCCTTGTTGGCTGTCTTCCTGGGCGCCATCCGGATTGTCACGAGCCGCTCCATGCGCATACGCTCAGGGGCTGCTAGATTTGGACTCAGGGGCAAAGGATCTGGGCGCAAGGAGGCTTGAAAGAGCAAATATGGAAATGGTGGCGGCGACTGCAACTAAGTGAGTGGAGAAGAAAGGGTAACAACCCTAATTTTACCGCACGATTAAGCGGATGGCAATTCTATAAATATTTGGAAGCCCAAGAGACACTTTCCAAACGATTTATTTCTGAGGAGTGATTCTGGTTTTTTTTAGAAAGTTATCTGTTTAACCATTTTTTCTGGGATTATATTCCAGAAAAAGAGGGTTTCAGATTTCAAAATCAATTTACCCATTTCTACCATCAAAATATATTTTTACACTGCGACGAGAATGGATCCTTTATTCCAAAACTCTAGGATTTGCATTTAAGGCTCGGGGGTTACGGGATAAGTGACACAAATGGCTTATTTTTCAAATCGTTTTGGAAAAAAAAAGATTTGGAAGATAATGATTGAAAACTGATTTGACCCTCAGTCTGATTCTATGATTCAACATAATGCTCAGGGCCTACTCCATATAGAGCGTGAGTTCATCGCGCACTATATAAAATATGATTCAGGGTTTTAGCACCTCATAGCCTCGATGCAAACAAGAAAGTACTCAGAAGACTATTTAAAACACTCGAGTTCAGACCTCAGCGATCCCCTACCTAAAACCTACCACCTCGAGAGTATGTCTCAGTAGGCTTGGCAGTTAAACACCGACACGGTTCTTACGCCAATTTACGCAAGTGTGTATATTTCATCAAAAAATTTGTACTTCGATAGTAGAAAGACTTGTGGTGGTGGCCGGTTAGCTGGGATATTTTTTTCTTTTTTCTTTTATTATTTTTAAGTTTTTTAAAAAAATTATTTTCTAAAAAATAATTTGTAGGAGCGAGTCATGAGCTCACCTGCCCCTAGAAAATTGATTTGTAGGAGCGGACATGTTACCTACCCTTTAAATTGGTTTTTAGGTGCGAGAATTAATTAGGAACGGGTATCGCACCCTCAGAGCATGCATGCGCAGCGCAGACGCAACAACTTTATTCAGTCATTGGTGTGCCTACTACTAGCTGTGTGACTGCACATATCTATCCAATGTTTTTAGGAGATTTTTTCGATATTTTTGGATAAAGATTTCTTAGATTTTTATATATGATGTGATGTGATGTCGGGCATATTTTCAGGAAACACGATTGCTCGGCGCCAAACCACTACCCGAAAAAAGAAAGGACTCGGCTAACTTACGGCTGGCCGTAAATTAGGCCGGCCGTACGGCCTATCCTTTTTTAGCAAGTGGAATACTGCGTCTTTCCCTTTTGGGTAAAAAGCTGTTGCCGGCTTCATTTTTCTCATAATAAGAACAAAAAAGATGATGTCAGCGTATGCAAAAATCAATCTCAAATTTAAAAAAGCTATAATTTTACGATCAAGAATCAAAATTAAAATCTGATTGTACCATTAAATTGCCCCCAACAAATACATCAAAACAAGATCCCTCTTCAATATGTTTCGGTGATATTTTTCTCATACAGTTCCAAAAGCACTTTTGTTAAAAGTTGGAAGCATATCATAATACTCTCCGAAGCAATTTAGAATAAATGCACTAGGCTCGGCGGCCTAATTTTGTCACCCCTAAATTGAGATGGTACTTTGTCTGATTAATAGAGTATTATTGCCTATCTATGATCATATTAATGCCAGGTTAACTGAACAAAATTGCTTAGTGTGCAGTGTGGAAAGTGTTTAAAAAAAACACTACTAATCATAGCACGTGCTTTCTAGCAAGCACATATCCTCTGATTTGAGAACCTTGAACTGAATAAAAAAATGCACATTACATTTGAAATGTGCAGCATAGCGATTTTAACAGTTATTTGTCTAAGAAATGCACCAAAATGGGAAATTGGCTAAGCAAATGCACCAAAATTTTGCTAGTACTAACAACAATTTTAACAGTTATTTGTCTAAGAATGATATTTTGAAAAACTAAGAATAGAACTTTACTTACCCGAGAATAGCATTTTGCCCAAAATGGGAACAAGACTTTTGCCTAGCTAGAAATAACATCATTAACTAACAGACAATAGCGTTATTGCCTAATGAAAACCATGTTATTGCCTAGTGAAAACTATATTATTGCCTAATGAAAATTATATTATTGCCTGTTGAAAAACATGTTGCCACATTTAGGCTTAAAAGGACAAGCATCATCCAACATACAATCTGGGACGCGGATTTCACCTCCTGCTTAGGCTTCAACTGAACCGAGGGGGAGCATTTGTTGGCTTTGGCACAACCACGCCTTCGTCCTTGGGCTTGAGGACAATCGCAAAGCTCTTCTTTTCTTGGCCTCGCTCTTGATCTTGGCGTCGAGCGCTTATGTCCCTGAACATGGATATCTAAGTAGGCAATAAAAAGGTAAATAAATCGCACATGTAGAGCCATTGTGTAAATTGGCCTTGCATTTTTTACAGTACAGTAAAATCAACCACAACACAAAAGTACAAAGTGAACGACACATCATCTAACAATGTGCGAAAATGGTTAACAAAATCAGCCTCATTAGTGTTCTTTTTTATGCAGTAATTTGTTTATCGGAAGTACTAAAATGTACAAGTGAGTAGCAACAAATTCAATATGCTAGATGTAGATAGCGAAAAATCTTCATCAGTTTGATTTAATTTCATTAGAACTCATTCTCTGTTTAGTCATTAGCCTAATGTACCCTACCTCCCCCATCCCCCAACTAACCACAATCAAAATGTAGCCGAACAAAAAATTTCTAGCTTCAAAAATCACGTAGCACTTGCTGAAAAAAATAGGAGAGCGGGGGAGGGGGATCAATTTGACTCACCATATGCGTTTTACCTCTAGTAGGGATCCTTCTGCTGTATTGAATTGCATATCTGAAAATAAAGAAAAAATGCCCAGATAAATGCACTGAGTTGCCATGTTCTTAACATATTATTTCCTGGATAAATGCACTGAGTTGCCCAGATAATAAGAGAAAACAATTGCGAGCTGTAGGATAAAATGAATGCAAAAGCATTCATGTTTAACAGCTATTGGGGGTTGAATAAGAGAGCAATGGGGTGCAAAAATCCAAAAAACAAGTAGGATAGCATTTCGCTGTAGCAGCTCAACTAGTACAAGCACATCCTGCTCAACAAAGGACCGCCCCTGCTTCTCAGAATCTCATTCAGAGTCACCTTGCTCAGATATTACTCGCAAATCCATTAGACCATTCGTCACTGTTATTAACGAGAAGATTACTGAGAGAGAGAGCAATTACCGAGAAGATTACTGAGGGGGGAGGAATCAACGCACATCTCGCAGTCAAGCTTGCCGCATCGCCGGACCCCCGCCTGCGCGCCGCCGCTGGTCCTCACGCGCCCGCCGCGGGACCCCGTGTAGCAAGGGGTTGGGGCGCTGCTGCTGTCGCCGCTGGCCTGCTAGCTCGCCGCCATGCTATTTCGCCGCACGACCCGCCGCGAGAGCCCCTGGCCCGCCCGCGAGCCGCTACTGACCGCGTCCCAGTGCTTCCCTCGCCGATCTGTGCACCCTTGCGTGCCGCCCTCGCCGATCCGGGGTTGTTGGACCCCACGCCGCTCTTGAGTGCGCCCGCACGCTGCCCGCCAGCGCCTGGCCCCCCGCGCGCTCCGCCTGGCCCGTCTCCGAGCCGCTGCGCCTCTGGCCCAGGAATCACCGAGATTCGTCAGCGATGAAGCACAGCGTTGGAATCTTAGCACACAGCAGGGGGAAACACTCACCTAGATGTGAAATCCTGACGGAAATCGGGGAGGTCGCTGGAGCCGAGCACGCCGAAGACGAGGCGAGGAGCTCCTCGGGGAGGTCGGAGGTGCGGTCCTCTCCGCCGATGGCCTCGGAGACGGAGGCGAGGAGCTGCGGTGCCGTCGTCGCTGTGAAGGCCGGCGAAGGGGGCAGCGGATGGAGCGGGGGCTTGCGGCAGCTCGGGCATTGAGGAGGCAGGGGAATGAGGGAGGACCAGAGGAGGCGTGGGTGGATGGCAATTAAATGCTCTGTTGGATGCTGGACGAACACAGCCGGGCGTTCGGATCGGCCGTAGAGAAGTCATTACCAAAAAGAAAACGATCTGAATGGCGCGCGTTTTCCCTGCATGGCGAGGTCTTTGGTGAAGGAATATGCGCGCGCTCCGGCGGGAAATTAAAGTTAATTTGGATATCGCGCAACCGCCTGGGCTACCTATATATAAGGGTTGGATCGATCTACTCGTAGTAGCAGCGCGCAGGTCGATCGTCGATCCACATTCCACCCACGCCGCCTTCGCTTCGTCTGCTAGTTCCGGCGGCCATGGCGCCCACCACCAAGAAGCCGCGTAGTCCAACCTCTTCACGCGCCGCCGCTCCGTCCTCCCCGAACTCGTCGACCAACTCCAACGCCGACCTCGTCATCCTGTCGTCGTCCGACGACGACGACCGGGCGGCGGCGGCGGCGGCGAGCACCTCCCGCAACCGCGAGAGGCGCGGGCCCGTCTACCAGAGATGGAGCTTCAGCGACGCGGTCCAAATCCTCACCGTGCTCGCCGCCAAGCGCCGCCAGTCCGGGAGGGTGCCGTCTGGATCCTATGTCTTCAGGGCCTTCACGCAGCAGCAGCAGCATGGAGACCCGCCGCGGCTGAAGCGGGCCAAGTTCACCGCCCACGACGTCATCAAGAAGGTGAGCTACCTCAAGGCAAGTTTCTTCAAGGCCGTCGAATCTGGCGGCCCCGGCGACCAAAATGGCGACCAGATTATCTACGACCTGTCACGCCAGGTCTGGGGGGCGGACGACCAAGAGTGATTCATTTCCTTCGATTATATATATATTTCCATAGTGGAACTAATATAATTTCCATTGCTTGGGTTAGGAATCTATCGACAATTTGCATTGTTAGGCTTGTTCCGTGATTTATTTGTGTCCTCAGACTCTGTTATAATTACACACAAAATCACAATGGTGATACTAGATCTGCGTGTACGAATTCCGTTTTATTTATTATAATGTTATATATATATATATATATTCTGCTGATTTATTTGCTCCTCGTCGATCTGAACGTATATATAAAAAAAACTTGACCTGCAGGGGGTAAGACCGCCCCCACGGCATTGTTTGTGAGGTAGAATGACTTTCTCACAGCAGGCCAAGAAAACCCCCGAACCCCTGCCCCACCCGTACACAGGGGCCCGTCGCCTTGTGAGTTAGGCCGGGCTCCACAGTGCTTTGGACATGAGACAGGCAAGGGGGTTTTTTTTAACCGGAGGCGGAAATTCATCCCTTCCGGGGATCGAACCCACGACCTCCGGAGTGCCGCCGGACTGCCGGAACCAATTGGCCCGACATCCTTTGGCGATCTGAACGTATATATGGATATTGCATCAGCATCAGTATTGGATACATCTGAATGGTTGTAAACTTCGCAACACGAAGTACTTGTCGATCTGTTGTTCTCCACAATATACCAACACTGACCGGTTCCATGATCGATCTGTGATAGGAAATTACAACTTGTAGTAATCAAAATAAACATGAGAGCGTATTCCTATGCAATCTAAATGATAGGAAGATGTGGCAGTATGGCATGACTGCTTTCTGTATGTTGCCAACATGGGAACCTGTAGATTTTCCCTTAATCATCATGTGCAACCATGCATGTACATAAGCCCACCATATATGTCATGTCACCATCCGCTTGTCCCGCGCAGCTCCTGCTCGCAGTGCTGGCGTCAACCTTACAGAAACAATCTTCTAACCTTTTTCATTCAACAAAGATGAATACAAAAGGAATCAGCGGCTTTCTGCATTTCACAGTAGCAGGAGAGAAAGAGATCGAACTAGAAAAATGCAGTTGCAGCATAAATTTAGGCCTTCGGTGATTAGACTGGCAGGCTTCAAATTTTAAACAACCTAAAATGCATCTCCATGTTTCGTTACCTGCTCTAGAGTTAAGAACATTATCACATTCCATGACCCAATCCGACAAAAGTTTGCAATGAACCCCTTGTAGAAAGCACCAGGTCCCTGCACAAAAGAAAACATCCATCAGTTACGAATATGCTCGATTGGTGATCGTTTGCTGTGAAACATCTATATGCCACAACAATGTGTCTGCATGTCCAAAACTAGATCAGCGAGCTTAATTATTCTGGCATGTTGAACAATGGGTACTAGCCTAAGAAATTTTCTACAAGCTTATACATGGTCCAAGAGTACACGTGAAAACTTATAATCAGAATAAGTAGATCAGCAGAAAAGCTATCCCCCATCTCAACTTCCATCAAACTGAACAAAAATATAAATGCCAGCAAACCAGACATAATTTCAACAGTTTAAAGCTGTGTCCTCTGTTACAGAAGTCGCATGTGAAATTTTTTACTCACGTCTTCCCTTGCTAAAACTTTGCCAAATCACAAGCCCCAAAGACCATGGTCCATCACATAATGTAGCTGGATTAAACAGACAGTTCCCTTCCTAATACCTAGTCAGTTTCCTTAGCTATAAATTTTCAAGTGGACCTAACATGTACTTCTGGAATACAGCTTTAGCCACGTAGAAACTGCAACAGAATTTTGTAGTGTTTTCACCAGTGATTTTACCCTTGGATGAATTTCATACAATCTTTACGAATCTATAACTTGTTTTCTACCATTTTAGTTGCCGACAATAAATCAGAATATAACATTGCAAGTATAATCTGGGCACTGATGATGTTTGCCCTTTGGAATTTCTCCACTAACCTATTAAGATCACCCTCCAGTCCCTCAGAGTCATGCCCCCAATGACAATCAGCATTCACTGCATCACTTCACATACATGTTGCCACACTCTAGGATGACAAATCCTAATCGATTTGATTTCGGACTTTAAAAGAGCCATGTGAACAAATGAAAGTATTCCTTGCTTTATACTATGATCCAACTCAAAGCATGTTTTCTGAACATTGCAATCCCAGGTTTCAACAATAAAGACATAGCAATGTTCTTTACAACAAATTCAATGACTGAAATTTAATGCTTTAAAAATATTGCAGCCTAAAATGAGTGGCTTATAGTTATACACTTTAGTGCCAGTCAATTCTGTAGTAGCCTGTAACCGATTGCATAACCGAGTTGATGGCCAAAGCTCTGGATTGAAATATGGAAGACGTTTAAACTTTAAAGTGACGGGTTCAGCCGTTCAGGGCAGATGGATATTGACATATTGGATGTATACACAAGGGAAAGACTTCTCATGCTTGCTGCAAGTGCTCATGTTGGAATTATGGGCTTGGCCTATTTATTCTAATCAATACATTAAAAGAATTTAAAGCCCACTATTAAATGCTAGGGAATCAATTGCTTAATTCTGTACCGGGATTTGAGCAGGATCTCAACCGACTTAAAGGGTGGACTTCATGTACACCACTTGTGAAGCCGATAAGAGGAGGTCGGTGAACCACACGCACGCGCGCTCGCTCGCCTCGCCGGGCCGGGCCGGCCCGAGGCCGTGGGCGTGGGCGAGGCGCGGCCGGCCGGACGGTGCGGTGCGGTGCGCGTGCGCGGTCGTACGTGACGTGCAAGTGCGGTGCGGTGCGGTGCGACGTGATGTGCAGAGATGAGAAAAACGTTTTGCTGTTAAGAGCATTTAAACAGAATAAACGTTGACAGTAATGACTGGAGAATCACACCAGTAACTGCCGCTCATCAAAGCTCTTTACGACGTCCAGGTTCGTTGAACCTGAGGCACCTCCACGCCTATATAAACCACTCCTTCCTCCTCGCATCAACACACACTTCAGCACTTGATCCAGGTACTCCTGCTTAGGAGACCTCTCCCTTCTCCCTCTGCTGCTTTCTGCCGTTCCCATCGCTAGTACTGCGCGCACAGCTCTAGCGAGAGCAGGCCTCCAGAACCTGTGCTCGCTGAAGGTCCTGCACGGGACGCGGGCAATCAGGTTTTTGGGGAGCGTCTTGACGCGACTGCTCGCTTCCTGATCGACTACTTCGTCTACTTCCCGGCGTGAACGAACGACTACTTCGTCTGCTTCCTGGTGACCGTTCGTGGGACTGCACTGCGAACCTCTTCCTGCATCGACATCGTTCGGCTACTTCAGGCAAGGCCAGTCGAATAGCATGTCTATTCCAGCTGGTAACGGCGCAACCGGTGCCTCCGGCACTGGTCCCGCCTTAGGGTACACTCTAAACCTATTCTGGTTTAACTTTTTGTTCATGCTTATTAGTAAGAATAACATGAATACATGCACATATCTTATTCACACATTATCACTCATTTATGCCATGAAATTGCTAGTAATATTTGGAATTAAAATATACCGAAAATTGCCTAGTTATCTAACAGCTCAAACATCTGTTGTACCATAGAGTAATAGACTGTACAAAGAAAATCAGGGAAAGAATTCCATACATCATTCTTTAATGTCTTGGCAAAACAATCAAGTGTACTTCTGTACGTTGAATCACCCATCATTCTTGATTTCACCTAAACAGAAATCGTGACGGTTAAATTGGCAAAACACAAGGCATACATCCAAGCACGGTTAGAGTGAGCAAACTATATTGCAACTGGGCTTGGTAGCGTGCCAAGCCAGAATTTGCAGGGCATACCACATCCACTGGAGAGCCAATGCAAACAGCAAAAAACCCAGCACCAAGTCCAGCTAAAAGATGGGTAAAAACGTTATCAGTAAACCCAGGAAGTTTTAGAAACATCTGCATGAACAGAACAAAGAATGAACAATAATAGTGAAAGCCAATGCCCATCACAAGACAAAAGAGAGTAAACAGGTACCTGCTTGAATTGGTCGTAGCTGGCCAACTCAGCAGCATTAATTATGGCATTGCGTGCAACATTTGGACCAAGGCCAGTCCACAAAGCTCCGATGCCTTCCTGTACGCATGAAGACTATAAGGACCACGACAGAAAGGAAATAACCATCTAAACTAAATGCCCATGATTGTCGAAGCAACCTGTCTGATTATTGTAGCATATGCATTAAGGGCTCCAGAATAGTTTCTCTTGACAGTGTTAGCCTTTCCATCAGCTTGCAATCTAACTTTGACAAGATCAGTTGGATTTGCCACAACAATTGCTATGACACCTGAGAATAGACAAAAAAAACATTTAGCAATAAGTGCTTCTCCACATTGACCAAGCCTGACATTTTAAAGTGCACCGGCCCGATTATTAATTATGATGTTTAAAAGGAAAATAACCAATTGTGTACATGTAAATCTGACATGAATCAAGTTAGGCAGCCATTTTTTGGATATGGAAAGTAAAAAAGACAAAATGATTTTATGGTTCACATGATTTATGCTGAACTGGAATAGTAGTAAGATGTCATGACATCATAATAACTGAGCAAGCGCTGTGCAGCAAGTAAGAGGTAAGTGGCCATGTTGCATTCTGAAAAGAATTGAACTTGTCAAAGTTGAAGAGGAGTACCAACCAGTGGTAAGAGCAGCAAGAATTTTGCTTAGTAAACTGACATCAGTCACAGCAGTACCCCCCACAAAGAAAGCTTTCACCTGCAAGGGAAGAGAGGGAAGTTTCGCTTTGCTGTTGTGAGAAGTCCCTTTGAATTGAAGCAGGAGGGAAGGGCATGAATGTGGAGAAGTACAGACAGGCTCATACAAGCCGATGCGGAGGCCGCCGTAGAGGAACTGACGGTGAAGGCCAGGGATGATGCCCTTCCAGAGCGCAGCCACACCTTCCTCCCTGGCGATGCACAAGATTGTGGCCAACATTCCTCCACTTATGGCTGCAGACGCAAGTGGCGCTGGCAGTGACGGTGTCTTCCTTTGCAGCTGAAGGCGTACTTTGGCTGTGTCCAAAGGAATGGTGCACACCTGATTATATCATTGGTAAATCAAACAGAAATACAAATCCAAACAGAAGCATACTTCGGTCGATTGAACTAGACGTCTAGAACCAATTCAACAGAAAAAGAAACTAGAATCATATCCTCTTTGGGCTGAAAAAAAAATAAGGATCCTCTCCTCTCTCCTACTTGCTAATCCTTGATGGTCTAAATCCTTGGCGTAAGAAATAAAAGAAACGAAAGGAACATTGCATATATCTATGTTGGGTCCAGCAGACCCAAACTAAGTTGCATTATTATAGAATAATAAAGACAGAAGATACGGCACTTGGCATCCAAACAAATGAACAATCCTCTTTAATTGGTCGGCCCTTGCACTCAAATTCCTCTTGAGACAGCAGCCAACTAGTATTACTAGCCCTGTAGTCCCAATTTAGCAGAATCCCACTCCGCATCCCAGATGGATCACGGATGCGATGCGCGAGGGAGGCTAGAAAAGAAGAGAAATGCGGGGGAGCGGCCAGTACCTCAGCGAGGCAGGCGGCGAAGGCGCTGCTGAAGAATACAGCAGCGGAGGAGGCCGTCGCCATGCCCCCAGTCTCGCCGGCGGCGGCCGCTCCGCTGCTGAGGTTTGGTGGGGGACGAGAGGAATCCAGTCGGCAATCCGCCGGGGGTCGGTTGGCTGGGCTTTCGTTCTTTCACGGACTACTGGACTAGAGTAAACAGTAGGGAGTGTGCTGCACATGTATAATTAGACGGGCCAGATTCAGATTCAGATCCAGATGCATGAGCTAACACGAAGTCAAACGTTGCAACACCAATTTCCAGACAAGAATCTGAATGTGTTTCTTTTTTTTGGAAGGCATTCTTAATAGGGTTAATATGTTTCATAACTCCTAAAGTTTAAGTGGGATCCAAAATTTCTTGCTTTTCTTAAGAGCGAATTTAAGAGCTTCGCTGATTTTGTTCTTGGCTATATAATTGTAGATTCTCTACAGTGTTTCTTGGATATTTACATTCAATAAGCATGGTAGATTCGATGTCGTTAATTTGATTTAAAGCAATTAAGACGAGTACTAGTTCTTCAGTGCAAAAGAGTTCAAACGTCGTCAAAGCAATTAATGAATTTGAGTTTTGTATATCTTCTCACGTGCTCCCTCCATCCCAAAATAATTATTTTCGCATTCAAATTTTATAATATTCCATAAATACTCGTCTTTTACCTTCTAGATCTATCTAATTAAAGCAATATTAAATACCAAAATATATATATATATATATAAAGATGGATATGGAGCTAATGAAATGCTTAGGTTCGGATGGATTTGTCTTTATTGAGGATCTAGAAAACCACATAAATAGAACTATTCAAATAAACTGCTATAATATAAGTAGTTAGGGGCAACGAGATTTGAAATTTTCTAAAAAAAACACATATTTTAGAATAAAAAGAGTATATAGTTCTTCATGGTTGTCTCTGTCAACCAACGGGAGGCGGAGGCTAAAGAGGATGGAAGCTGGAAGGAGCCTATAAAGATGCAAATAAATTCCCTAAATGATATTGAAAATTTAACTCATCCCCTGAATGCCATCTGATGGCATTGAGAGGATGATTTTTGTGTCTATGACATGTGGATGATTTTTGTGTCTATGACAGTGAGCATAAAATGGAGATGTGCCACATCGTAAAATGTTGACGTGGTTCTCACTTGTCATGTCACTTGAGCATAAAATGGAAGGAGCCTATGAATCAAGTTGAGAACATAGCATATGTATAGTGATTTTATGAGTTGAGAGACAGGACCCAACCATGACAAATTTGATTATGTGGCTATCATGAGGACAACTGTCAAGATCAAGGCCGTAGGTAGTCATTTTTTTCCTACACAGGATTATATCATATATAGAATTAGATAATTGGATAATTATTCCATCGTATTTTGAAAAAAAAACATGTTTATTCTATAAATTAATTGAATGTGGTCCCAAAATTGAGGCCAGGTAGCGTTGGTTTTGATATTTTTATTTAAATTGTGTACAATAGAGCGATTATTCACATCTACTCCAATTTAACTTGATTTGATATCTTATTCTGATGTTATTATTTGACATATAATAACATGTAAAGAGCGGAGGACAACCGATGAAGAAACCTAAATTACTCATATAGACATGCATAGTTCGAAGGATCATGATCCTATACTCGCCGGTCCTACATGTTTCTACTTCAACCATGATTCTATGAAATTTAAACCCACGGACTAATCCATGTCATGCCGGCTACGTGATATCATAATAAGGTTCTTCCATGCATTTTGGTA